>NC_061099.1:42489409-42530680 GCF_015104395.2 Macrobrachium nipponense | reverse complement strand
TTCTTCTCTTGCTATCCATGGATTGTTCTCCTCTGGCCATTTAGGGTGTCATGCTTGTGAGGGAGGATACTAGCCTTTTCTCTGTGACAATACCAATGCAGGCACTCATACTTAAATCTCCTCAGGTGAAACAATAGTCTGTGTTTGTGGTTCACAACCTACCAATGTTACTTGGTGGCTTTGCTGGAGTGCTGACAAAACTTTTTTGCATGGTGTGCCTGCTTTTGTTCTTGGGAAGGAGCTCAGCATTATTGAGCCTCCAGATTGAATAGCAGTTGAATAGAACAGGCTACACTCTTATGTCACTGCTTAATGCCTCAACACATATACCGTAGCTGATTAGAGTAAGACTCATGCAAGAGCATATCTTATTGCTCGTGCTTCCTCTTCAAACTCTTAACATTTTTTCTTTTTTCTTTTCCATCCTCTGCTTCTTCTTCCTTCCATGGGAAGAAGGAAAAGAGGAGGTCTAGGAAGCCCTCTCACAAGAAGTTCCATTAGAGTTTGAGTGAGCCCCTTCCTTTTTTTAGGAGTTGGCAATAGCATTCTACACCGAGAATTTGTAAGCATGCTTGTGAACCAGTGTCTCTCCTTTTACTCTCAAAACATGACAGCTGTCCAGACTCTTCCCCTTTTCATAAGTCAGCTGAGGTATGCAGGAGAAAGTTGGTTCTAACTTCTTGCTTGATGCGTATATGACCCCTGGGCTGTCTCACAGTCGAGGACTCTGGTTGCATGCAAACAGAAAGCTCACATGAACAGGTTGCTACTCTACAATACTGGTGGGTATCAAGTTGATCTGTATGTGCATAATTGTGCAAACACAGGTAGGACCTGGTTCACACAGAACTGCCAATGAACACACACTTATCCCTGGGTTGTGTGTATAAGTGTTCCTGCACAGAATGATACCACAACATATGACAAGACACAAATGTGGTTGTTTAGAAACTTGTAGTATTCCTTGTTCATCCAAGATTCTTGTTGTGGCATGACATACAGGAGTGCTCACCCATATCTTCTAATAGTTCAGTTGTGACTGTCATACAAAAGTCTATAGCTTGTGGACTATGATTTTGAGTGATTACAAGTTAACCTCAATTTATCACATGAAAATATATGGGAATGTTGATAATGTTTTGAGTAGTTATGAGTCAACCTCTTATCGTTATTCACTGATCGATACTGCTTATGTTTACAGTTCATGAGCTCTCAAAAAGGGCACTGGTGGTGTTTTAGCCTTCTCATATGGGGTCAGGATCCAACTCATGCTTTGGGAAATCTGTTAGGGGAACCTGAGGGCTCCTCTTTAGAACTCCTTTAGGCAGAGCTGGAATGGTTTTTTCCAGAGATTTGACTCGGTGAGTTTTATGATATTAGGAAAACAACCACTGTCCCTTTTGTTTGAACACAAAGGAAACTACAGTCACCCCTTTCTGTGTCATTAGTCGAAGGGGCCTCCCTTCCATGAAACGAGGACCGTGCTAGGAAGGAATAGAAGATGATGCCTATATTGATAGTACCCCTCTCCAGGTGCCACAAGTAGCAGGATACATGTCATGCTGTTGTGTAATGTAGCAGAGATGGGGCAGAGCCCTTAGTAGTTTGTGTCCTTCAGAATGGGTATAGACTACCTTTCAAAGGCTGATGACCTCCATCTTATTTACTGTCTGACCTACTTTTCAGGGTCTCTTAAAGCTATGGCCCAGTTGGTAGAGGTAAGGGGGAATTGGAGAAGAATGTGCTGGATAGACAGGCTATCAAACTCTAGTTTGAATGAGTTTGCTCCTCAGACTTGGTTCAAAAAGGAAACTGCAAGTTTGTTGTTGGAATCCATCAGAGGCTGTATACTGTACTTTCACTGGATGTGAAACTTACTTCAAGGTGTCCATCCATCAGTCCTCCAGGATGTACCTCCACTTTGTCTGCAGTGATGCTGTCCACCAATTCAAAGCCCTATGTCTCAGACTGGCAACCGAATGCCAGCTTTGGCCCATTTGCAAGAAATATGCTTGCTGTGTTTCCTGGATAATTGGGTAGTTCTGGTCTCCTCTGAAGCACAGTTTATTCAAGAACAGAGGCTGCCTTCTTGCATTTTGTCACAAAATGAGTATCCTGATAAACTGGGAAAAGTCTGATGCTCCTGTGGGACATGCCTCCCAGCGCCCCTTAGCACATCTCTATATCATGCCTTTCCCTCATCAGTCTGATTTGCTTAGTGATCAAATAAGTTTTTTGTCACTATAGGCCTAAGATAACTCTTGCAGTTCCTTAGTGGTCCCTTGCTCAGCTATATCTTATCTGCCAGCTCTTCTGGTTGAGGTACTCAGGGATGCACCTTTTGGCCCACTCTTCTCTGTATGCTATATGAGGTAGCATCAACTAGCGTGCACCAGGTAGTAGGCCATCTTCTCCGATTGGTGTTGCAGACAGGGTTTACTTTCCTGTTAGAACTACTTTGCAATACATTATCAGTTTATTTGTTAGCATTCTTCTGGACAGCCTCTTCACAAGAATGCTCCTGCATGAAAGGCTGTACTGTATAGTTTGAATATTTTCAGATCAATCTAAATTTTGTGGTTTGATGCCTTAAGTGTTATTGTTACACCTTAACTATTTCTGCCAGTATTGTACAGTTATAGTCTCTATAGCAGATTCAAAATTTTTCATGATTTATGTATTATCACTAAACTGTGATAATTCTTTTTCCTTATATTAGGCAAACTGCATTTAATTACTTGTTACATCTTATGTTGCATGTTTTTTTAAACCTTATGATATTGGATTATGAAACTATCATCAGTAGCAGATTTTATTTTCCTTAAGCTGATGCGCATTTATAAATATTATAAAGTTTTGACAGAGCAATAAAATTTGAAATTTTGCTTTTCAACACAAGATATTTGTTAGAATTTGGAGTAAAGATTGGGAGTATTTTTTTATTAGCTCTTTTGGTTACTTTATGCTTGTTTGATTTCAGTCAAGACGTAGATTACATAACACATTTACAGTATTATATGTAGTTTAGCGGAACACGGTTACATTTTAGCAGTTCCAGCTAACTAAAACTTAGGATTTTTAGAACTTTTATGCTAAATTTATAAGAAAATCATTTTACAGTAATTTTTTTATGAACTATAGTTTCCAAGTTTTGTAAATACTTCTGTAAATATTTTGTAGATTTTCAGAAAATAAAATTTTAATCTATTGAAGAGGTGTCTTATTTCACAGGCCATCACACACTGAAAACTAGTAACCTTGGCATTAGGGATAGGGCCTAGGAGTCAATAGAAAGAGCCCAATACTTGAGGGCCTGCTCTTTGTTGGAAAGTCACATCTGGCCTTGGGTTCTAGCCACTGGCTGTAAAGCATCAGTACCTTCTTCCCTCTTTCTCGTTAGTATTCCATCTTATTTCATATTTCATTAGCTTTCTTCTATTACAGTACAGTGGACCCCGACTTTTCCGCTCTTCACTTTTTCACGCTTCACTGTTGCAAATTTTTTGGAACAAATCTTTCAATTTTATGTGGAACTTTCACCAATTTGCTAATTTTTCTAGGGATTGTATCCTTAAAATGATCACAAGCACAGTATAAATGATTCTGCAAGTGAAATAAAATTTTATTTATATTTTGCTGTTTTTTATTAAAATACAATACATATGTTATGGAGAAGTTATGGAGTTCCATTTGACAACGTCTGTAAGAGAGAGAGAGAGAGAGAGAGAGAGAGAGAGAGAGAGAGAGAGAGAGAAAGGGTAATTGGTGGTTGGATGGTTAATGACTGAATTGGCTGTTGGTGAGTTCTGGGTTGCCTGCTGGTGCTGTAGTTGTTGGAGTTATGTGTTTTGGAGTCAGTCTTTAGTCAGAAGCTGTGATAATCAGTAGTGTTGGCAGCGGTCTGGAAAGTGCTGAGGGCATTGAAGTTATTCAAGTAGTGTGCTATTGGTTTGTTGCTGATTGTTGTTGTTGGTTGCTGAAGAGTTGTTGTGCTATGAGGTTTTGTTGATTTGTATGTGAATTCGTGTTGGATTATATGCGAGTTGTTATGGTTGAGGGTTGTTGTTGGTGTTGTTAGTGGGTATGTGTTGCTTTATTGTGTTGTTGTTTTTTGTGTTAGTAATTGTTTGTGCAGTGGTCTTGTGTTGTGGTTGAGTTCCTTGTTGTTTGCTTGGTTGTTGAGTTGTGGTTGAGTTCCTTGTTTGTTGTTGTGTTGTTGAGTTGTGGGGTTGTGGTCCTTGGGTGTTGAGTTGTGGTCCTTGGTTGTTGTTGTTAAGTTGTGGTTCTTGGTTGTTGTTGTATTGTTGGGTTGTGGTTGTTAATGTCTCAGTGACCTTGACCAGTGGACAGTACAGCATAGTCCGGAGTATCTGGAGGGGTTGGTAAGTACATGTTTGTTTTTTTTTGTTCTGTGTGTAGGTTTATGTCAGTTGTCCTGCTTGTATTCTGTAGTGTAAAGAGGAAAGTGTGACTGAGGGTGGGTTTGGCAGCTGGAGTGATTAGGTTTATGTGGGGGGATTTACCCACTTGTTTTTTAAGCTTGTGATCCTGCCACAACATATGTACTATACTGGAGAGAGAGAGAGAGAGGTGCAATTAAACTAACTGGTAAAGAGAGTAAGAATGGTCTAGTGCTGCCTACATATGAAATTCAGATCTTAAATATTTTTAGAGTGATTAGAAATGAAGCAGCAGTGATAAATTATTTTCTTTTGTACTGTTGTGTGGGATAATTATAGTTAACTAATCTTGTAATGAAATACAGTACAATTGGACAAAGCAAATAATATGGAGTAACATACCTACATGTAAAGCAAACTTGCTGGATTTGTTTATTTTCTGTTTTTTTTTTTCTTTTATGTTTACAGTACAATACTAATATATGATAGAGAGAGAACTCTACTGGTAGTTTGTGTTGCCTATGTAAGAAATCTGGATTTTAAATATTTTTACAATGATTAGATCAATATACAGTGGATCCCCTGTATTCGCATTCTCCGGATTTGTGGGCTCACACATTCGTGGATTTCTCTCTGGAGCATCTCCCCGCATTATTCGCTGAAAATTCGCCTATTCGTGGTATTTTTCTATGAGAAATATCCACAAATTCTTGTTTTTTTTCTATCAATTTCATCATAAAATGCACTTTTTGTGATAAAACTATTAAAAAATATCAGGTATAAGAATTTTTAGTGGGTTTTTCTTGAGTTTTAACAGACAAAATAGGAGGTTTAAAGCATTTTTATATGGGTTCCAACTATTTGCGGGTTCTAACTATTCACGGGGGAGTTGGGAGGGGGTGCCGCGTATGGTACGCATCTCCCCACGAATACGGGGGACCACTGTATTATGTGGAATATAAATGGATTCTGTAAGTGAAAAAAAATAATGGCTTTTTGTTGAAAAGTTAGCTTTGCTTTTTTTATTGTCAAGGATTTATGGGGTATACTGATAAAAAGAGAAAGAGTGAGAGAGAATAAGAATTTTTAAATAAATTTTAGGGGAGATGGTGAGGAAAACCCAAAACAGATGTAAACCAAGGACTTTCTGTATTTGTACGTAATGTAAACCAAGGACTTGCTGTATTTGTACGTAATCTCGAAAATACTAACATGATGTAACAAATGAGCACTCTGTTTGGAGAAAGGTGTCCCTTCGTTCTAAACTACCCACATATTATAGATATGCGCTATGTAGTAGTGCATCCTATCTTCGTAAATACGTACTGTACAGTAAATATTTCAAAATCACAATTTTTGAAAGTAAATTGTTATATTTTTCCTAACTATACAAACCTGAGGTCCTTTACATAAGGAATTACTATTCAGCGCCAGCTGGACCAGTCATAAGATTTACTAACAAGGTAGTTCGGCAGTAACTGCTTGTCCGATGGTTGGGAGTCGCGCCCGACTGGAGGTAAACATACCACTTTGCTTTAGGCCAAGGAACAGAGTGAGGGGTGGCATGAGGTGGGACTATTTGTAAAGAACCTCAGGTTTGTATACAGGCAGTCCCTGGGTTACGACGGGGGTTCCGTTCTTGAGACGCGCCGTAAGCCAAAAATCGTCATAAGCCAGAACATCGTCAAAAATCCTAAGAAACCCTTACTGTTAATGCTTTGGGTGCATTGAAAACTATGTAAACCGCATTCTTATGGCATTTTTCATAAAAAACCTTCAAATATTTATTATTTTGCATTTTTGGTGTAATATTTCATGAGCGTTGTTGGTGTTGTAACCCTGGAACATGCGTCGTAACCCTGGAAATAATGTTTGATGAATATAATTGAAAAGCGTTGTAACCTCGGAACGTCGTAAGCCGAGACCGTCGTAACCCGGGGACTGCCTGTAGTTAGGAAAAATACAGTTTACTTTCAAATATTGTGATTTGTTCCGACACGTTATACAAACCATCAGTCCTTTACATAAGGAAGATTACTTATTGGTGGGAGGAATCTGAGTCTTGTAAGCAGACTGGTGTTTGCCCATCCTGGGTTCCCTCCCTGGTCGTAAGAGCAAAGGGGGGGAACCTAGCCTCTGTCCAACTGATCGGAGTGTGAACCACAGGGTCAGTGGTCAGACCTCTGGACCAATTCATAAGAGGGAGGCAAGCGTACCTCTTATGAATAGCAAGCAAGAACTAATGTCCTAAGTAAGAAGCCAAAATATAAAGTATTGGGTTTGTTTCTTACTGGTGTCCTCTTTCCCCTTTGCTAGGGAAGGGACGGATAAATGCTTCTATCCCTAATGAAAGGGATAGAATGGAGCTCGGTTATGTAGCTTACCTGCATCGTTGTCCTGTCCAGCGTTGTGACGACTGCTACCCTCTGCCTTCAGGGAGAGGGAAGAAAAGAGGAGGAAGAGGAGCCAGTCACACTCTCATTCATGCGATATCACAAGGACGAGATGCTACGTTGTCCTGTAAAGGAGCTGGGTAAGCTACACAACTTGTTGAGCAGCCAGCACGGGTCCCAAGGAAAAAGTGTTCAAGGACCTTTGGGCAATATCCCGAAGGTAGAAGGAGGTGAAGTTGGTCTGGTTGGGACCACACCCCTGCCTTCAGCACCGTGCGACGGACAAGTCTTGCAGAATGCAAGGGTTGGACCAATGCCTCTAACTTTGTGGGCTCTTGGATGGAAGGTTCTGTTGGCGGCACTCCTGTCTGAGTCATACGCTTTCCTGATTACCTCACAAAGCCAGAAAGAAACAGTGTTCTTGGACACTTCTTTCTTGGTCACCCCGGTGCTAACGAAGAGGTGTTGACACTCAGGCCTGAGGTGTCGAGTTTTCTTCAGATAGCTCCATAGCACCCCCACAGGACAAAGCAGCATCTCTTCCATATCATTACCGGTGAAGTCCTCTAGGGAGGGGGATCGTGAAGGACTCGAACCTGGCGTCAGGGACCGAAGGGTTCTGAGTCTTTGCTACGAAATCCGGGATGAAATCGAGCGTAACCGATCCCCATCCCCTCGAATATTTAACATCGAAGGGAAGACTGTGAAGCTCTCCTACTCTCTTCGTCGATGCCAAGGCCAGCAGAAAGACGGTCTTGAGGGTCAGATCCCTGTCTGACGACTCCCAGAGAGGCTTGTAGGGTCTACGAGTCAAACTCCTTAAGACAAGAGTCACATCCCACCCCAGGGGCCAGAGTTCCCTGGGTGGGCAAGACCTCTCGAAGCACTTCATTAGGAGAGATATTTCCATGGAGGAGGAAATATCAACTCCTCGCAGCTTAAGGACTACGGCCAGGGCGGCTCTGTATCCTTTGACTGCAGAGACAGAAAGGAGCTTCTCTCGACGAAGAAAGATGAGGAAATCTGCTACCTCCTGAAGAGTGGCTCTGAGCGGAGAGAGACCCCGTCTACGACACCAACCACAGAAGATGGACCACTTTCCCTGGTATACTGCTGCAGAGGACTGTCTGAGGTATCCAGTCATCTCTGTTGCTGCTCGGCGAGAAAAGCCTCTCGCTCGCAAGAGATGGTGGATAACTGGTAGCCATGAAGACACAAGGAATGTACTGCCTGGTGTTACCATGCTACATGTAGCTGACGCAGCAGGTTGTGCCATGGGGGAATCTCTCGTGGTGCCTCGGAGAGAAGAGTCAGCAGGTCCGGATACCAAATGGCTTGAGGCCATTTGGGTGCCACCAGAATCATCTGAAGATTGCTGGTGACCCTGCTGATCACCTTGCGAATCAGGCAGAACAAGGGAAAGGTGTAGACTACAAGGTTGTCCCATGGGTGTCGGAACGCGTCCTCTGCAGCTGCCCATGGGTCCGGCACAACTGAGAAGAAAACCTGAAGAGCCTTTCCACCATGTCTGGGTGAAGAAACCATTTGGTCCCAATCACCTGATTCTGGTGGCTGAGCTTGTTTGCCACTACATTCCTCTTGCCTGGAATGTATCTGGCTGACAGCTCTACCGAGTGAGCTACGGCCCACTCGTGCACCTGCATCGTCAACTGGTGCAACGGGAGGGACACTAGGCTCCCGTTTGTTGACGTATGCCACTACCGTGGTGTTGTCGCTCATCTATACCATTGAGTGTCCCATCAGTCATTCCCAGAACTCTTGGAATGCGAGAAACGCAGCCTTGAGTTCCAGGAAGTTGATGTGAAGGTGCCTGTCGTGATTGTTCCACACTCCTGCAACCAGCAACTCTTCCTGGTGTGCGCCCCATCCCTCGGTCGATGCGTCTGAGAACAGAAGCATCGCTGGAGGGGGAGTACGCAGGGGCACTCCTATTATGAGGTTCCTGTCGTCTAGCCACTAGGCCAGGTCCTCCCATACTTCCTCCATGAGAGGAACCAGAAAGGACTGTGGATCCCGTGCCTGTGACCAACACTCCTTTAGTCTCCATTGAAGAGACTGCAAGTGAAGACACCTGTGAGGGACTAACTTCTTTAGTGACGACAGGTGACCAATCACAACTTGCCACTGCTAAGCTGGCTGTTCCTGTCGAGACAGTAACTGTCTGGCTGCCTCCCTGAGCCTGCTGATCCGCGAGTCTGCAGGGAAGACTCTTGCTGTTACCGTATCAATCAGTATGCCCAGGTACTTTATCCTCTGCTTGGGATCGAGATCTGACTTCTCGACATTTACCACGATCCCCAGATCGTGGCATAAGTCAAGGAGTTGATCTCTGTCCTGTAGCCAGCCAATCATCGAGCTACCTCATCAGACGTGTCCCGACTGAATGGGCCCAAGCCGACACCAGCGTGAACACTCGCGTGAACACCTGTGGGACGGTTGAGAGACAGAAACAAAGTGCCCTGAATTGATACACTGCCCCCTCAAGGATAAAGTGGAGGTACTTCCTGGAGGACTGGTGGATGGGTATTTGAAAATAGGCACCCTTCAGGTCCACTGAAAGCAGGAAATTGTTCTCCCTGATGGAGTCGAGCACTGAGTGTGCCGTTTCCATCATGAACCAAGTCTGGCGAACGAAAAAGTTCAAGGGAGAGAGATCTATCACCGGTCTCCAGCCCCCCAAAGACTTCTCCACCAAGAAAAGTTGGCTGTAGAAACCCAGTGACTGATCTCGCACGATCTCCACAGCTCCTTTGCTCAGCATGGTCTTTACTTCTTGTGTCAGTGCTATGTCCCTGGCAGAACCGGGGACGTATCGTCTGAAGGTGGACTTGGTGTGAGGTGAGGGGTGGCCTCGACTCGAAGGGCAGTAGGTATCCCTCCCGAAGGACATCCACTACCCAAGTCTCGGCTCCATAGGGCTGCCAAGTTGCCCAATGACTCGCCAGGCAACACCCCACTTCTGGCAGCAGGCGAGGGGGAACGCCGTCCCTAGCGTTTCCCTCTCTTCCCCCTCCACTTAGCTCCTTTCCCTCGAGAGGAGGCTTGAGAGGAGGGCTGACACTCACTTCTCCAAGCGAAAGAGGAAGGTTGGATGGGGTCCGAGAGGGCTTCTCTGATTTGTGGGACTGCATGTTCAATCCAGTGATGCAATTCCACAAATAATGAACAAATAATAATAGTCACTTCACACTAGTATTCTAAGAAACAGGTTGAAAAGTAAGTAGGCTTAATAACAATCTCATGACAGAGAGGCGAGCGCACGTCTTCACCTGACGGCGGTCAAAAGCAAAGTAGTATGTTTACCTCCAGTCGGGCGGGACTCCCGACCATCAGAAAAGCAGTTAGTGCCGAACTACCTTGTAAATCTTACGACCAGTCCAGCTGGTGCTGAATAGTAATTCCTCATGTAAAGGACCGATGGTTTGTATAGCATGTGGGAACAGATAATCTTACAAAACAGTAAAATTTAATAAAATGTATTATATGTACACTACGTGCAATGCAGTAGATGATGCACAAAGTTACATTAAGCAAAAGAAAACGTGTCTGAATTATATGGGATACTTAGGGAACATAATGTTGTAAGATGACTTTGAAATGATATTGGGGTGTTCTGGAATTATAGTTTGAGGTATATTTTTGTTTAAACTGTTAAGTTGGGCGATGAACTGATAAAAGGCAGTTATAAGCATTGTATGTGTGTATATACTTGAAAGTAACACTTGTAGGAGGATGTTTTAGGATGATGGTTTGGGGTGTATGCATTTTTGTTTGAAATATCAAATTCTTTTAGTGTGATAATTTAGGTATATTTTTGTTTGAACTATTAAATTAGGCAGTCAATTGTTAAAATATGCAGTCACAAGCATTTTAATTTAAGGGTGGGTATGTACAGGGTATTTGGCAGTTGTACGCAGTTTTTAGAGGGGATTTTGCATTTCCGCGGTGGGTTCTCGAGTCTATCCCAGCAAAAAAGTGGGGTAACACTGTACCTTCATTTAGTTTACTCTGTCTACCTTGCTTTTCAGCCCCTCTAAATTTCTTTTTACTGTCTTGATATATCAAAAAGGGATACCAATGCTGTGGCTGAAGTTCATTTTTAAGGCCAATAGTAGGAATGATGGCAGTCTGTTTAACCACCAGATATTGTTTGGACCTAAGAGGTATTAACATAACTCATTAATATGGTGTAGCTTGTCTTGACTTAAGCAGGTGTTTGGTTCCAAGACCATCTGTATAATGGAAAAAATCAAGTAGATTCAAATTCCACGCATAAAATAGAACTTCAAATAATGTATGGATGTAATGTATAAGATGTTTGCAGATGTACATGAGGTGTATTGCACACCCCACTGTATACAGTATGCCCTGTAATTCATCTCAAAATGACTTATATTAGAGAAAAATTCGAGCTTCCAAGGAATATGGTGTTCATGTGAAAGAAGTAACAGACGGTAATAGGAGATACAGAAAGAAGAGAGAAGTTATTAGAAAAGAATATGTAAGTAGTAAAGAATAAAATACAAGAACTGCTTGAAGGTACGTAGTAGTGTACCGCATCTTAGCTCGAACTTTTGAGGTTAAGGACAAACTGAAAATATCTGGTTAGGAAAAGTGACTGAAGATTATGTGGAAGAGGCTCAGCAGGGAATGAAATAACAGATATCTAACTGGAAAATTTCTGCAGGGGATATTTTGGAGCTCACAAACAGACTAGGCCAGAAGACTAGTAGTAATGAGTTGGTAGAAGCCCGATGAAGCTATACACAGAACATTAAGCTCACAACCTTCTCAAAAGTAGGGATCAATGCCCAAAGATTTCCAAGTTCCAGTGGTAATGGCAATAGCTGAGGAAGCTGCGATGGATGATCACAACTTGGTTTTGTTTGACAGAGTCCTTGATGACTACAGCTCATATTGAGAGCCAACTACTATGATATGGGTTTCACAGAGTGCAAGCACGTTTTTGGGCAATAACTCTGTAACGAACACTCATATCATTACAAGATTTTGCTATATGTAGTGTATTACACCCAGTGTCGTAATTGATAAGCGTATCATGAAACACTCATTGTAAAGAATAAAGACACTTGTCCCTGTACCAAGAGTCAAAAACTCGATTAGCCGGAAATGGATACGAACACAACGGTATAAAAAAGCTCTGACTACCCTTTCCCTCCACCCCCAACTCCCTCCTTCTTCCATCCCTCACCTGCCCTCCCCCTCCCTTCGTGCTCTCTGAAGTTGCTTTAGTTTAAACTTATTTTGTATGATTTTTTTTCTATATTTGATGATTTACATTATTGTATATATCTAATGATTCACTTGGTAACTGTTATCTGCCAGTTGACTGATTTATTTATGCATTGATCCGCTCACATTTCTCTCTCTGAAAGTTACTTCAGTTTAAACATATTTTGTAAAAAAAAAAATTCTATCTAATAATAATTTACATTGTTGTATCTAACAATCCACTTGGTAACTGTTACCTGCCAGTTGACTGATTTATCTATGCATTGATCCGCTCATCTCTCTCTGGTAATGGTACTGTAAATTGTTATTGGAGTGAGAGAGATTTGAATGTATGGTGGAGTAGTAGAACGATAGACACTATGATTGAAGGTAAAGGGACTGTTATACTTAAGTTTGGTTACCTTCTTCGCAATCCTCATTGGGACTCAGTCCATCAGCCAAATACGTACTTGTATTACGAAGGTGAAGAAGAGATGGCCACTTCGGAACATAACTGTCGGCGTGGTTGCAGAAATGCGTTATCATGCAACTTTTCAACTTTTTTTTTTTTTAGCAAAGAGAAAGTTGCCAATTGCCAGTAGATTGGTTTGATAGTAACTGGTTAAAGCATTTTGATTATATTGATGCACATAATTTAAGTCATGAATGTTTATTTTGTGTGTATACATTTATTAATTATATATATATATATATATATTTATATATATATATATATATATATATTATATATACATTTATATTTAATAATATATAAATATTATATAATATATATATATATATATATAATATATATATATATATATATATATATATATATATAATGGCAGCGGGACAGAGAGCTATATTACATTCCAACGGGTTCCAGCTCACGTGATCACTTTATTAGATGTTTCGTGCCCCAAGACATTGGCACATCATCAGTCTGGAATGAAATTTATTCTTTTAAAAAACATTAAAGTAAAAAGTACTCATTAAAGTAAAAAGTACTATCTAAAAATGTGAATTATTGACAGAAGCTTATAAGTACTAGAAGACTACCTATCAGTTCAGAGAAGAGCAGAATGACTAGAAACGTGAGGACCGACCGAACTACACTTCAGACCAACGAAAGGGGAGTGGCAGAGACGTAATTGTTTAAATTAGGTGATAGGTGTTTGATGTAAAGTGACTCAAGTGTTGTTAGAAAGGATGCTTGGGTTGTTGAGGTAAGGATAGAAAAATGGGGTTTTTTCCACAGGAATCTTAAACTTTGAGGCATGTGTTCGAATACTCAAGAGTTCGGGATTCGATATCCTAGATCCCATGTGACTGTAATAACGGACTTGCAACAATCTCCGTGTTGAGCCTATATAAGTACCAAGGCATCTTGGGCATTCATATTTATAGATTACATTGGACAACATATTGAAGAGGCTACCTATCCTTTTTGGATTTACAGCTTTTAGGGTTAATCTTAGGAAACCTAATTCTTTTTCTATAATTTTTTTTTTATATTCAAACGTAGTTTATCTGTGTGGATAAAGGGAATGGATGCGTACATATTAAGTTTAGGTACGTTGAAACTAGCAGGGGGTGGAGATACGTAATTAGAAGCCATTTTATTAATAATATTAAGAACAAACTGCTTTGGGTAAGAGTTTGCAGTAAAAAAAAATTTCAGTAGGTATTTAATTTCATGATGGAAAGCAGACCAGTCATACGTATATTTAAGTGCTCTGTGTACCAACGTAATGACAGAGTTAGCTTTAAAGCCATAAAAACACGAGCTATAAAAATGATTTCCCAGTCCAGTAAAAGTATTCTTGCGATATACACTAGTATTAAAACATTGTTTACTCCTAGTAATTTTTACATCCAAGAAGGTTATTGAATTGTTGTTTTCAGTTTCTATGGTAAATTTCGCGTTTGGATGAACAGTGTTGATATAATCAAGAAACTCGTAACATTGCCAACTGTGATTAAACAGGGTAAACGTATCATCAACGTATCTCCTATAAAACGCTGATGATGTGCCAATGTCTTGGGGCACGAAACGTCTCTTAATAAAGTGATCATGTCAGCTGTTGTCTTGCTGGAACCCCTGTTGAAAGATCATATATATATATATATATATATATATATATATATATATATATATATATATATATAAACACACTTATAACAGTCGCTTTACCATCAAGATTCATAGTGTCTATCATTCTACTACTCACATACAGATACATACATACACACACACACACACACATATAGTATATATATATATATATATATATATATATATATATATATATATAAACACCACACTTATAACAGTCGCTTTTCCTTCAATCATAGTGGTCTATCGTTCTACTATCACACCATATATTCAGATATCTATCACCCTAACAACCGTTTACAGTACCATTACCACAGAGAGAGAGAGAGAGAGAGAGAGAGAGAGAGAAGAGAGGGGAGAGAAAGAGAGAGAGGAGAGAGAGAGTGGGGGGGGGGGGGGGGAGCGGGTTGGAGGTGGAGGGAGAGGGTAGGTGGACGCTTTTTTTATACCGTTCGCGTTTGTATCCATTTCTGGCTAATTGAGTTTTTCTTCTTGGTACAGGGACACGTTTTATTATTCTTTACGTTAGTGATTCATGGTACTCTTATAAATTATGGCACTGGGTGTAATACACTATAACACTCTTGTACTGATAAGTGTTCGTTACAAGATATTCACCAAAAACGTGCTTGCACCTGTCTGTGACTAACTGGAGACCATTTCTTCTCTGAAAAGAAAATATAGCATTGAAATTAAATTCACCAAACTAAAGTTTTGATGTTATTTTTTGGTAAGTAGTTTAACCAGACTACTAAGTTGAAATCTTGAACTTTCAACACGACTAACTCGAAATGGTTTGTTCTTAATGCACAACTATTTTATCTCATCAGATTAACTTCAGACTTCTTTCCCACAAACTAATTTACTTTCTCACCAGGAGATAGAAAGGCTTGAAAATTAACTTCTCTTAAGATGTTCACAATGTACTTGATGGTGGATAGAGCAATCTCTCACAATCTCACCTATACTTGTCCCTCTCCCCGATTGTAAGAAGCCTTGAGCACAATCCATGGATCCTAGTTTTAGTTGTGAAATAGGCAGGAATACAATAAAAATCCTCTTGCATTCCAAAGCAAACAGTTTCTACAAAAGACAGCACAAATACAAGCGCTCTTCTGAATCACTTGATTCCAGTACAACACAGACCCAATTCTCATTCAGTAGTAATGTTAATTACATTTACAACTGAGAAACAAAAAAGTAAATGTGGATAAAGAAATTCATATGCTTCCGTTAAATCAAATTGCTAACCAAGTTTGGGGAATAAACCTTGTTACAAACAGCAAATTATACCAACATGCATCACCTACACACATACAAATCACAAACCAAAACCATTTGAAATCATTATGATACTAAATCTATTGCAAAAACTGAAGCAACAAAATTTCAGAAAACACATCATGGTGAAGAGGGTTCAATGAACTCCTCCACTAAGGACTAAAAACTTTCAAGGGATGGCTGCATCTACCAGCTAGAAAAAGATAGTTCCCCTCATAAGGGAAATGTCAAAACACCTGTTCTGGAAGTTGTTCAGAACTTGGTTTTTACCCTGTAACTGCCAATTCAAGAATGGAATGGAATACAGAAATTCAGGCCAAACGCTAAGCGCAATGATCTATAAAGTATATTCAGTGCTAAATGGGATATTGAGAGTGAAAAAGGTTTGAAAGGTGTAACAGGATGTAAACCTCCCAGCTGCAATATGAAACAATTGTTAGGAGAATGTGGAACGTAAGAATGGAAGAAAATGCGAAGAAAATGAACAGGAGTACAGTAAAAGGAGTAAAATGGGTCGCAAGCTAGGGGCAAAAGGAGCACTGCAAGGAACCTTAAATAACCTACCTATGTGGTGCACTGACAGCACTACCCTCCTATGGGGATGCAAATTTAGGCAAATGTGAAGAAGCCTGCACTTCTGCCAGGAAAAGTCCTAACACTGAAGCCAGTCTCATAAATTGGAAAAAACAGAACAGTTGAATGTTTACAATGCTTTGGATTCTAAAATACCAAATGTTACTGAAGCGTGCAGCAAATATTATCCAAGGAGTGTACAGTAAACCCTAAAGATTAATAGTTAAAATAAAAAAAGCATACCAACTGCATGATGACACACAAGCCCTTGGAGCCACCGTAAAATGAAACAAAAATATAGCAGACTATACTCGTTTTTTTTTTTCATCTGTCCACCCGCCTGTGGTGTGTGCGTATGGTAACACTGCGTCCCGGGCTTTAGATAGTTCCATTCAGCTTACATTCAAAAATTATAATAATATCCAATTTCGAATATTAACGGTGTAATTCGTATCTTTATTTACTTAAAACTTACACATAGAGTAACTATCTAAAGCCCAGGACGCAGTGTTACCATACGCAAACACCACAAGTCGGGTGGACAGATGGAAAAAAAACAGAGTATAGTAAATCCTATAGCAGCCTCTTCAATCAACAAATACAGCAATAGAAAACAATGTCTTTAACGTGTAAAACATCCTTTAAAAACTGTGCACAAAGCATTACACTCTTCCATCAAATTCAAACTGCTTATACAATGCCACACAGCTTTTGAATGCAATAATGTGGTGAATTTAGTGCAAATAATTTCTTTTAATCTTCTAGGACAGCTGATAAATTATAAATTTGTTCTTTAAACTTATAGGATGATTTCCACAGTATATCTTATGTATTTGCTCATTGAAACAGCATATCTTTTTCCAACAAAATAACTCATTCAAGGTCCTGTAGCCTGGGTGTTATGGACCAAGATCCGCTCAGGTTCTTTATTATAATAAACAAAAAGGATTCAACACCAACAATTGAAACTCGGGATACGAATATAGAAAGAAACTCAAACAGAACAGAAGTTTATTTACAAGCTTATTCACAAAGATGAATGCAGAATGGTTTTGTGGCGGGATCACAAGCTTAAAATACAAGCAGGCAAAATCCCCCCCCCCCCCCCCCCACACACACACACACACACATAAACCTAATCAATCCAGCTACCAAACTCACCTTCAGTCACACTTTCCTCTTTACACTACCGAATACACGCAGGACAATTGACCTATACCTACACAAAAACAAAAAACACTCAAAACACATGTACTTACCAACCACTTCTTGACACACTCAGGGCGAGGAGCTGTACTGTCCACTGGTCAAGGTCACTGAGACACCACCAACCACAAGACAAAAACCAAGAACCACAACCCACAACCCAACAACACAACAAAACCCAAGGACCACAACCCCACAACAAACAAGGAACACAACCACAACAAAAGACCACTGCAACAACACCACACAAAAAGAAAACAACACACACACGCCCACTAACAACACCAAGAAGTGACAACAGCTCACCAACAGCAACCCACAACCATAACAACTCACATACAATCCAACAGAAACTCACATAGAAGTCAACAAAACCTCATAGCACAAATAAATCTAACAATACAGGCACAACAATTCTTAAGCAACAATATCAAACTAAACAAAACGAAACAACAAATCAATAACACAACTCAACTGACTTCAATTTCTTCAAGACTGCTGCCGACACTACTATCACCAGCTCTCACCAAAGACTCAAGACTGACTAAAATACAACTCAAAACAAAGAACTCTAAACTCCATCAGCACAAGCAGACAGCCCAGAACTCACCAACAGCCAATTCAGTTGTTAACCATCCAACCACCAACTACCCTCTCTCTCTCTCTCTCTCACACACACACACAGAGACGTTGTCAAATGGAACTCCATAACTATCTTTCTCTCTCTCCGACTACGAACTGCAGACTTTACTTGTTTCTGTTCACACTCTCTCGTGCGCACTCTTCCTTATTCTCTTATCTCTGATGATCGATTTTTTTCTACTTCCTCAGGGTCATATATATATATAGATACATATATGTATATATATAATATATATAAATAATATCTATATATATATATAATATATATGAATAATGATATATATATTATATATATATATATATATATATATATATATATGCATATATATATATTTAATATATATTATATATATATATTTATATATATATATATATATAATATATATATATATATATATATATATATATATATATATATATATATAGATATATATATATATATATATATATGACCCCGAGGAAGTAGAAAAATAATATATATATATATATTATATATAATATTTATATATATATATATTATAATGTATAATATATATTATATATATATATATACACTATATATATATATATATATATATATATATATATATATACAATATATATTCATATATATATAACATATATATTATATTAAATATATATATATATATATATATATATTATATATATATTATATATATATATATATATACATATATATATATATATTATATATATGTAAATATATATATAACGGTATATATATACATATATATATATATTACACATAATTAGATATATATATATATATATATATATTTGTATACATGTATATATATAATCATCATCATGGCGATCACTCGATTCGAGTATGATGCTCTGGGATGTGGTTATTGATGGGTTTCTTATGTGGCTAATGAGTATATATATATATTAATATTATATGTGCATATATATATTATATATATAGTATATATATATATATATGATAGTAAAATATATATATATATATATATATATATATATAAAATGTATATATATATTCTTTTCTTATCTCTGATGATCTTATTTTTTGTACTTCCTCAGGGTCATATATATATATATATATATATATATATATAATATATTATATATATATGTGTGTGTGTATATATATATATATATATATAGTATATATATATATATATCATATATATATATATCTCTTATCTCTGATGATATTCTTATCTAATTTCTCTATGTTCATATTCATATATATATATATATATATATGTATTAATATATAATATATATATGTATATGATATATATATATATATATATAGTATAGTATATAATATACATATATAATATATATATATAGTATATATATATATATATATATATATATATATACTATATATATTATATATAGATATATATATATACTATATATATATATATATATATATAGTATAGTATTATATACTATATATATATATATATATATATATATATATATATATATATATATATATATATATATGTATGTATATATATATATCTATATATATATATATATATATATATATATGATATATATATATATATATATATATATAGAAATCAATAGAAGGATCCACAGTAATATCCTCGTTTATTTAGACAAAATATATTTATGGAAATATATACAAAGCTTAACCAGCGAACGTCATCGTCCCTTGATAGGAACTTTTTAGAACGTTCTCGACGAAATGTTACATCATAATACGTGGCGTTTCTGACGACGGCCTTGTGCTGGAGTTCCACGATACACCTGAGTATTCTCGAACAATCATGAGAACGGACGCCTCTAACACGTTCGGGAATGCCTCCTTGGTGTAGACCTACTTAAAGAAAATACATTTTCCTTTCCTTTAACAAATGTCTCTTTGCTATAGAGCGATTACCATGACACGTTCCCCCAAAAGAAAAAAAATTAAATCAACTGATTTTATTTTTTTTAAGAGAAACAAGAATCAAACAACAGGGGAACAATTCTATATAAAGCTTTAACTTTTAGTTAATTAAACAAGCGCACTTCTCGATTCATTCACCCAACCGTGCTAAAATAGAAAACGGTCATCAGGCTACTCATTCCGAAAAGAGGCTATCAGCTATAACATTATCCTTTCCCCTATATATAGAACTATCTTCAGGTTATATTCTTGTAATTCTTAACTCCATCGCATTAGACGTTTATTCTTATTCTTAAACCTTTCCAAATAAACTAATGGATTATGATCAGTATACACAGATAAAACAGAACTACTACGTACATAATCTCAAAGTGTTGCAAGGCTGTAACTAAACTAAAGAATTCTTTTTCAATAGGTGAATAATTCTGCTGCGCTTTATTCAGTTTCTTTGAATAATAGGCAACTGGATGTTTCATTCCATTCACTCCTTGTAGCAAAACCCTCCTACACCAATATCACTAGCATCGATCGCTAAATTAAATTTCTTATCAAAATCAGTTAATAATAGAACTGGCTCGTGAATCATTATAGCTTTTACCTTGTTGAAAGCTTCTACACACGCGCCATCAAATAGAAAACTGCGTCCATTCCTATATAGATTAGTTATAGGAGCGCTTATCGCTGAAAAATTTGGTACAAATCTACGGAAATACGAAACCATTCCGAGAAATCTCGTGGCGTGTTTTTTAGTTGTCGGGATTGGGAAATTTACGATAGCTTCTATGTTCCGATCTTTTGGACAGATTTTACCAAGACCTAAATAAGTAGTAGAGGCTTTCCCAAATTCGCATTTCCTTAGATTAAGAACGAGATTCGCTTTTGTAAGGGCTTCCCAGACTCTTGCTAAATTCCTTACACGATCGTCCCAAGTCTCTGAGAATATCACAAGATCATCTAAGTACACAAGTTGATGTCATTAGAAACTTTATTCACTCCCCTTTGGAAGGTACTGGCTGCGTTCTTCAAGCCAAAAGCCATAACTTTGGGCTCGAAACTACCAAATGGCGTTATAAAGGGAGATATTTTTCGGGCTCGTTCACTTAAAGGTAATTGCCAATAACGTTCAGCCAAATCAAGCTTTGAAATGAATTTGGAATTTCCGATCCTATCTAAGCAATCATCAATCCTGGGTAAGGAAAATTACTTTGCTTAGTTACGTTGTTTACTTCCCGGAAATCAATGCACAATCTATCTGAACCCTCTTCTCTTTTCACCAGAACTACCGGGGGACTCCTTTCACTCTCGCTAGGTACTATCAAATCATTATCTAGCATGTAGTTAATTTCCTTCCTCACAGATTCTGCTTTTTCTGGACTCAG
This sequence comes from Macrobrachium nipponense, assembly GCF_015104395.2. NCBI lineage: Eukaryota > Metazoa > Arthropoda > Malacostraca > Decapoda > Palaemonidae > Macrobrachium > Macrobrachium nipponense. Next base: position 42,509,522 of record NC_061099.1, on the reverse strand, counting down.
AAGATAAGGACTTTGCCTAATGGGTTTTGTGTCCTGCAACTCAATATAATGTTCTAAAATATTGGTTAGGCCTAGTTTGTCACTAATAGTTTCAGGATAATTCCCAAAAACATTATGTATTTCCCTCAATTTTTCTATTTCTAAACTCTGATTAAAAATTTCGATATTCTTAAACATCTCGGAGTTTTTCTCAAAACCAATTTCTTTCTGCGACACCGTTACTACAGGCACGGGGCTTTCGTTATATTTCTTGAGCAAGTTTACATGCAGCCACCTTGCTCTACGCTTACCCATATCTACATAATGTAGATTTCCACTCTTTTCTAAAATTGAAAAAGAACCTTCGAACTTTTAAGATAAAGAGGGACATACTTTCTGGAATAATACTAAAACTTTATCTTCCACACAGAAACTTCTCTCTCTCGCTCGAAGATCATGTTTCCTTTTAGTTTCCACCAACTTGGTTTTGTTTGACAGAGTCCGTGATGACTACAGCTCATATTGAGAGCCAACTACTATGATATGGGTTTCATAGAGTGCAAGCACGTTTTTGGGCAATAACTCTGTTAACGATCACTCATACTCATTACAAGAAATTTTGCTTAGACGTAGTGTATTTACACCCAGACCCCAGTGGTCGTAATTTATAAGGGTATCATGAAACACTCATTGTAAAGAATAAAGACACTTGTCCCTGTACCAAGAGTCAAAAACTCGATTAGCCGGAAATGGATACGAACACAACGGTATAAAAAAGCTCTGACTACCCTTTCCCCTCCACCTCCAACTCCCTCCTTCTTCCATCCCTCACCTGCCCTCCCCCTCCCTTCGTGCTCTCTGAAGTTGCTTTAGTTTAAACTTATTTTGTATGATTTTTTTTCTATATTTGATGATTTACATTATTGTATATATCTAATGATTCACTTGGTAACTGTTATCTGCCAGTTGACTGATTTATTTATGCATTGATCCGCTCACATCTCTCTCGTCTAAAGTTACTTTCGTTTAAACATATTTGAAAAAACAAATTCTATCTAATAATAATTTACATTGTTGTATCTAACAATCCACTTGGTAACTGTTACCTGCCAGTTGACTGATTTATCTATGCATTGATTCGCTCATATCTCTCTGGTAATGGTACTGTAAATTGTTATTGGAGTGAGAGAGATTTGAATGTATGGTGGAGTAGTAGAACGATAGACACTATGATTGAAGGTAAAGGGACTGTTATACTTAAGTTTGGTTACCCTTTTCGCAATCCTCATTGGGACTCAGTCCATCAGCCAAATACGTACTTGTATTACGAAGGTGAAGAAGAGATGGCCACCTCGGAACATATCTGTCGGCGTGGTTGCAGAAATGCGTTATCATGCAACTTTTCAACTTTTTTTTAGCAAAGAGAAAGCTGCCAATTGCCAGTAGATTGGTTTGAATAGGTAACTGGTTATATTGCTCTATGTGTTACAAGTAAAAATTGAGCTTTTCTACCGGACATTCATTACAGTTAAAGCCTTGATTATACTGATGCACATAATTTAAGTCATGAATGTATATTTTGTGTATACATTTATATATATATTATATATATATATATATATATATATATATATATATATATAATGGCAGCGGACAGAGAGCTATACATTCCAACGGGTTCCAGCTCACATGATCACTTTATTAGGAGATGGTTCGTGCTCCAAGACATTGGCACATCATCAGTCTGGAATTAAATTTATTCTTTTAAAAAACATTAAAGTAAAAAGTACAATCTAAAAATGTGAATTATTGACAGAAGCTTATAAGTACTAGAAGACTACCTATCAGTTCAGAGAAGAGCAGAATGACTAGAAACGTGAGGACCGACCCAACTACACTTCAGACCAACGAAAGGGTAGTGGCAGAGACGTAATTGTTTAAATTAGGTGATAGGTGTTTGATGTAAAGTGACTCAAGTGTTGTTAGAAAGGATGCTTGGGTTGTTGAGGTAAGGATAGAAAAATGGTTTTTTTTTTCCATAGGAATCTTACACTTTGAGGCATATGTTCGAATACTCGAGAGTTCGGGATTCGATATCCTAGATCCCGTCCTATAGCTGAGTCCCATGTGACTGTAATAACGAACTTGCAACAATCTCCGTGTTGAGCCAATATAAGTACCAAGGCATCTTGGGCATTCATATTTATAGAGTACATTGGACAACATATTGAAGAGGCTACCTATCCTTTTTGGATTTACAGCGATTAGGGTTAGTCTTAGGAAATCTAATTCTTTTTCTATAAAATTTTTTTTATATTCAAACGTAGTTTATCTGTGTGGATAAAGGGAATGGATGCGTACATATTAAGTTTAGGTACGTTGAAACTAGCAGGGGGTGGAGATACGTAATTAGAAGCCATTTTATTAAAAATATTAAGAACAAATTGCTTTGGGTAAGAGTTTGCAGTAAAAAAAAATTTCAGTAGGTATTCAATTTCATGATGGAAAGCAGACCAGTCATACGTATATTTAAGTGCTCTGTGTACCAACGTAATGACAGAGTTAGCTTTAAAGCCATAAAAACACGAGCTATAAAAATGATTTCCCAGTCCAGTAAAAGTATTCTTGCGATATACACTAGTATTAAAACATTGTTTACTCCTAGTAATTTTTACATCCAAGAAGGTTATTGAATTGTTGTTTTCAGTTTCTATGGTAATTTTCGCGTTTGGATGAACAGTGTTGATATAATCAGAAACTCGTAACATTGCCAACTGTGATTAAACAGGGTAAAAACGTAATCATCAACGTATCTCCTATAAAACGCTGATGATGTGCCAATGTCTTGGGGCACGAAACGTCTCTTAATAAAGTAATCATGTCAACTGTTGTCTTGCTGGAACCCCTGTTGGAATATATATATATATATATATATATATATATATATATATATATATATATATATATATATACAGATACATACATACACACACACACACACACACGTATATTTATATAATATATATATATATATATAATATATATATATATATATATATATATAAACACACTTATAACAGTCGCTTTACCTTCAATTATAGTGTCTATCATTCTACTACTCCACCATACATTCAGATATCTATCACTCTAACAACCGTTTACAGTACCATTACCACAGAGAGAGAGAGAGAGAGAGAGAGAGAGAGAGAGAGAGAGAAAGAGAAAGGGGGGGGGGTGTGGTTGGAGGTGGAGGGAGAGGGTAGGTGGAGCTTTTTTTTATACCGTTCGCGTTCGTATCCATTTCTGGCTAATTGAGTTTTTCTTCTTGGTACAGGGACACGTTTTATTATTCTTTACGTTAGTGATTCATGGTACTCTTATAAATTATGGCACTGGGTGTAATACACTATAACACTCTTGTACTGATAAGTGTTCGTTACAGATATTGACCAAAAACGTGCTTGCACTGTCTGTGACTAACTGGAGACCATTTCTTTTCTGAAAGGAAAGATATAGCATTGAAATTAAATTCACCAAACAAAAGTTTTGATGTTATTTTTTTGTAAGTAGTTTAACCAGACTACTAAGTTGAAATCTTGAACTTTCAACACGACTAACTCAAAATGGTTTGCTCTTATAGCACAACTATTTTATCTCATCAGATTAACTTCAGACTTCTTTCCCACAAACTAATTTACTTTCTCACCAGGAGATAGAAAGTAGAAAGGCTTGAAAATTAACTTCTCTTAAGATGTTCACAATGTACTTGATGGTGGATAGAGCAATCTCTCACAATCTCACCTATACTTGTCCCTCTCCCCGATTGTAATAAGCCTTGAGCACAATCCATGGATCATAGTTTTAGTTGTGATATAGGCAGGAATACAATAAAGATCCTCTTGCATTCAAAAGCAAACAGTTTCTACAAAAGACAGCACAAATACAAGAGCTCTTCTGAATCACTTAATTCCAGTACAACACAGACCAATTCTCATTCAGTAGTAATGTTAATTACATTTACAACTGAAAAACAAAAAAGGAAATGTGGAAAAAGAAATTCATATGCTTCCGTTAAATCAAATTGCTAACCAAGTTTGGGGAATAAACCTTGTTACAAACAGTAAATTATACCAACATGCATCACCTATGCACATACAAATCACAAACCAAAACCATTTGAAATCATTATGATACTAAATCTATTGCAAAAACTGAAGCAACAAAATTTCAGAAAACACATCATGGTGAAGAGGGTTCAATGAACTCCTCCACTAAGGACTAAAAACTTTCAAGGGATGGCTGCATCTACCAGCTAGAAAAAGATAGTTCCCCTCATAAGGGAAATGTCAAAACACCTGTTCTGGAAGTTGTTCAGAACTTGGTTTTTACCCTGTAACTGCCAATTCAAGAATGGAATGGAATACAGAAATTCAGGCCAAACGCTAAGCGCAATGATCTATAAAGTTATTCAGTGCTAAATGGGATATTGAGAGTGAAAAAGGTTTGAAAGGTGTAACAGGATGTAAACCTCCCAGCTGCAATATGAAACAATTGTTAGGAGAATGTGGAACGTAAGATGGAAGAATGAGAATATGAACAGGAGTACAGTAAAAGGAGTAAAATGGGTCGCAGCTAGGGGCAAAAGGAGCACTGCAAGGAACCTTAAATAATACCTACATGTGGTGCACTGACAGCACTACCCTCCTATGGGGAAGCAAATTTAGGCAAATGTGAAAAAGCCTACACTTTGTACAAGCAAGCCCTTCTATCATTCTTCTGCCAGGAAAAGTCCTAACACTGAAGCCAGTCTCATAAATGGAAAACAGAACAGTTGAATGTTTACAATGCTTTGGATTCTAAAATACCAAATGTTACTGAAGCGTGCAGCAAATATTATCCAAGGAGTGTACAGTAAACCCTAAAGATTAATAGTTAAAATAAAAAAAGCATACCAACTGCATGATGACACACAAGCCCTTGGAGCCACCGTAAAATGAAACAAAAATATAGCAGACTATACTCGTTTTTTTTTTTTCATCTGTCCACCCGCCTGTGGTGTGTGCGTATGGTAACACTGCGTCCCGGGCTTTAGATAGTTCCATTCAGCTTACATTCAAGAATTATAATAATATCCTATTTCGAATATTAACGGTGTAATTCATACACAGTAAATTATTAAAACACTTTTCAGTTGCAAATGTACACCAAGATATCCTTTTATTTACCTAAAACTTACACAGTAACTATCTAAAGCCCGGGACGCAGTGTTACCATACGCAAACACCACAAGCGGGTGGACAGATGGAAAAAAACCCAGAGTATAGTAAATCCTATAGCAGCCTCTTCAATCAACAAATACAGCAATAGAAAACAATGTCTTTAACGTGTAAAACTTCCTTTAAAAACTGTGCAAAAAGCATTACTCTTCCATCAAATTCAAACTGCATATACAATGCCACACAGCTTTTGAATGCAATGACGTGGTGAATTTAGTGCAAATAATTTCTTTTAATCTTCTAGGACAGCTGATAAATTATAAATTAAATTGTTCTTTGAACTTATAGGATGATTTCCACAGTATATCTTACTGTATTTGCTCATTGAAACGGCATATCTTTTTCCAACAAAATAACTAATTCAAGGTCCTGTAGCCTGGGTGTTATGGACCAAGATCTGCTCAGGTTCTTTATTATAATAAAGCAAAAAGGATTCAACACCAACAATTGAAACTCGGGATACGAATATAGAAAGAAACTCAAACAGAACAGAAGTTTATTTACAAGCTTATTCACAAAGATGAATGCAGAATGGTTTTGTGGCGGGATCACAAGCTTAAAATACAAGCAGGCAAAATCCCCCCCCCCCCCCACACACACACACATAAACCTAATCAATCCAGCTACCAAAACTCACCTTCAGTTCACACTTTCCTCTTACACTACCGAATAACACACAGGACAATTGGACCATATACCGTACACAAAAACAAAAAACACTCAAAACACATGTACTTACCAACCACTTCTTGACACACTCAGGGCGAGGAGCTGTACTGTCCACTGGTCAAGGTCACTGAGACACCACCAACCACAAGACAAAAACCAAGAACCACAACCCACAACCCAACAACACAACAAAACCCAAGGACCACAACGCCACAACTCAACAACACAACAACAAACAAGGAACACAACCACAACAAAAGACCACTGCACAACCAACCACCAACACAAAAAGAAAACAACACACACACGCCCACTAACAACACCAAGAAATGACAACAGCTCACCAACAGCAACCCACAACCATAACAACTCACATACAATCCAACAGGAACTCACATATAAGTCAACAAAAACCTCATAGCACAAATAAATCTAACAATACAGGCACAACAATTCTTAAGCAACAATATCAAACTAAACAAAACAAACAACAAATCAATAACACAACTCAACTGACTTCAATTCCTTCAAGACTGCTGCCGACACTACTATCACCAGCTCTCACCAAAGACTCAAGACTGACTAAAATACAACTCAAAACAAAAAACTCTAAACTCCATCAGCACAAGCAGACAACCCAGAACTCACCAACAGCCAATTCAGTCGTTAACCATCCAACCACCAACTACCCTCTCTCTCTCTCTCTCACACACACATACACAGACGTTGTCAAATGGAACTCCATAACTCCTCCATAGTTCTCCTATTTACATAACAAAATTAAATCTGACAATATGTAAAAGGGGGGAAACAGTGTGGTAATGAAATACTTGCTGCCCAGTTTTGCAGCTGTTAAAATCAGTGCTCGAAGTGAGGGCTCACAAAAGGGGTCAGTAAAGACTTCGGACGGCTTCTTATCCTTGTACTGCAGGAAGGGCGGGTTGCTCCTCAAAAACCACATGCAGGACGTTTCTTCTCTGAAAGGGTTACTTGACGTTGGGATCTTTCTCTCTCTCCGACTACGAACTGAAGACTTTACTTGTTTCTGTTCACACTCTCTCGTGCGCACTCTTCTTCTTCCTTATTCTCTATTCTGATGACTGTTTTTATTTTTACTCTCAGGGTCATAGAATATCTATTAACTATAGATTATAAAATATAATAATAATAAATAATATAAATATATATATATAGGAATAATAATATATAAATAAATTAATATATATATATAATATATCTACCAATTATAATAGAAGATATTATATATATATATATAATATATATGATATATCTATATTAATATTATATATATATAATATATAATATATATATATATTATATATGCATATATCTATATATATATCCTATATATATTTTTATAATATGATAAATAAATAATAAATATATATATATTATATATAACATATATATATACTTTATATATTTAATAGATTAATAATAATAATATTATTTATTAATATATATATATAGTATATATATATATATATTTGATATATATTTATACATATCTATATTTATTATATATATATGTTATATATATATATATAGTATATATAGTATATATGTATATATATAACTATATATTATATATATATAAGGGAATATAAAAAATATGCCCTAGGAAGTTTTTTTAAGAGTAGATATATATAATACCTATGATATATATATATAGTATTTACGTATATAGGATATAGATAGAGCGAAGAATTATAGATAGAATAATTATATATCATATATATAATATTTATGTATATATATATATATATATGTATATATATATTACACACAAACCACACAAACACACACAGATAATATAGAGAAGATATAGAGATATATATATATATGGTATATACATATATAATATTATATAAGATATACATAAATCTTATAAATGAAAGAATATATATATATATATAGACAATATAGATAGATATATATATATATATATATAAAATATATATACATAGAGATATATATATATATGTATACATATAAGATATATATATTACTAAATAATATATATTATACAAGATATAGAACATAGATATAGATATATATATACACAATATTCATATAAGATATATAGAGAGATATATATACATATATATAGATATGATTACAGGTGTATATTATATTAATATTTATTTATAATATATATGTTATATATATCTATGATATATATATATACATCAGGCTATCACTCGATTCGAGTATGAGTGGCTCTGGGACGTTGGTTATTGATGGGGTTCTTATTGTGGCAAGGGAGATATATTAGATTTAATATATAGACTACAGATATATATATTATATATTATATTATTATGATTATAATTTAATATTATAGATATATAAGAGAATGCATATATATACTTATATATATTAAATAATAATTATAATATAATTAATAGAATAATAATAAAGGGATATATAATTATAATATATTATAATAATATATATGTATAAATATATATAGTATATATATAAAGATTTATATATATATACATATATATATTATACACAATAAAATTATATAATAATATTATATATAGAGGGAATATATAATATATACATGTAGGAATGTCATATAGGATATATAATCTATATATAGATGATATTTTTATCATATATATATCATGGCTATCACTCGATCGAGTATGAGGTCTTGGGGAAAGTGGTTATGATGGGTAGTGGTAATGAGATATATATTATATATATATAGATATATTATAGCTATATTATATATATAAAGATATTTATTATATATATATTATATTATATATGCAAATATATATATACTAATATATATATATATTATATATAATATATAATAATATTATAAGATAATATATATAATATATATTAATATAATAGTATAATAAATATATATATATAAACGGTATTATATACCATATATAGATATATATATTTTATTATATATATCATATATATATATATATATATTATTATATATATACCTTCTTTTCTTATCTCTGATGATCTATTTTTTGTACTTCCTCAGGGTCATATTAGGATATATATTATATATATATATAGATATATAGATATATACATATATATATATAGATTATATAATATATACATAGAGGTATATTATATCACATAGATGTATATATATATATATATATAAAATATATAAATATATATTCTTCTCTTATCTCTGATGATCTTTTTTTCTTAATCCTCAGGGTCAAGATATAGATAAATATTCCCGATATTAAGATAATATATATATATAGAGATATATAGATTATAATATATATATACAGAGATATATTGTTAAGTAAGGAATATTATATATACGTAATATATAAATATATATAATACATATATTAGATATAGTAATATGGGAGATAATTAGAATATATATATAATATAAGAAATATATATAATTATATAGATATAATATATATAGGTAGATGTATATAATATATATATATATATATATATATATGATAATATATATATATATATACTATAAATATATATATATAGGAATTGGTATATCCATTATATAATATAATTATATATTAAGATATATAATATATAATATAAGATATTATATACATTATAATATATATAATATATATATATAATATATAGTAATAATTATATATTATATATAGAAGGATACATAATATCCATATAATACTATAGATATATATGGGATATATATAGTATTATATATTATTATATATATTAATATATATATTTATATTTCTAAAATATCGATTATAAGATATATAGGGGATAAATATAAAATATAATATATATATATATATACAATATATTATCCATTATTATATATAATTATATATACCACCCCAACACATATATACATATATATATATATATATTAATATATAATATATATATAGAAAATCAATTAGGAAGGAATCCACAGAATTAGATAAAAATATATTTATGGAAAATATATACACAGCTTTAACCCATCGAACGTCATCGTCCTTGATAGGAACTTTTTTAGAAACGTTCTCGACTAAATGTTACATCATAATATGTGGCGTTTCTGACGACGGCCTTGTGCTGGAGTTCCACGATACACCTGAGTATTCTCGAACAATCATGAGAACGGACGCCTCAAACACGTCCGGGAATGCCTCCTTGGTGTAGACCTACTCAAAGAAAATACATTTTCCTTTCCTTTAAATATGTCTCTTTGCTATAGAGCGATTACCATGACACGTTCCCCCAAAAGAAAAAAAATTAAATCAACTGATTTTATTTTTTTTAAGAGAAACAAGAATCAAACAACAGGGGAACAATTCTGTATAAAGCTTTAACTTTTAGTTAATTAAACAAGGGCACTTCTCGATTCATTCACCCAACCGTGCTAAAATAGAAAACGGTCATCAGGCTACTCATGCCGAAAAGAGGCTATCAGCTATAACATTATCCTTTCCCCTATATATAGAACTATCTTCAGGTTATATTCTTGTAATTCTAAACTCCATCGCATTAGACGTTTATTCTTATTCTTAAACCTTTCCAAATAAACTAATGGATTATGATCAGTATACACAGATAAAACAGAACTACTACGTACATAATCTCAGTGTTGCAAGGCTGTAACTAAACTAAATAATTCTTTTTCAATAGTTGAATAGTTCTGCTGCGCTTTATTCAGTTTCTTTGAATAATAGGCAACTGGATGTTTCATTCCATTCACTCCTTGTAGCAAAACCCTCCTACGCCAATATCACTGGCATCGATCGCTAAATTAAATTCCTTATCAAAATCAATTAATAATAGAACTGGCTCGTGAATCATTATAGCTTTTACCTTGTTGAAAGCTTCTACACACGCGCCATCAAATAGAAAACTGCGTCCATTCCTATATAGATTAGTTATAGGAGCGCTTATCGCTGAGAAATTTGGTACAAATCTACGGAAATACGAAACCATTCCGAGAAATCTCTTGGCATGTTTTTTAGTTGTCGGGATTGGGAAATTTACGATAGCTTCTATGTTCCGATCTTTTGGACAGATTTTACCAAGACCTAAATAAGTAGTAGAGGCTTTCACAAATTCGCATTTCCTTTGATTAAGAACGAGATTCGCTTTTGCAAGGGCTTCCAAGACTCTTGCTAAATTCCTTACACGATCCTCCCAAGTCTCTGAGAATATCACAAGATCATCTAAGTACACAACACAGTTGTTGATGTCATTTGAAACTTTATTCATTCCCCTTTGGAAGGTACTGGCTGCGTTCTTCAAGCCAAAAGCCATAACTTTGGGCTCGAAACTACCAAATGGTGTTATAAAGGCAGATATTTTTCGGGCTTTCAAGCTTTGAAATGAATTTGGAATTCCGATCCTATCTAAGCAATCATCAATCCTGGGTAAGGAAAATTACTTTGCTTAGTTACGTTGTTTACTTCCCGGAAATCAATGCACAATCTATCTGAACCCTCTTCTCTTTTCACCAGAACTACCGGGGGACTCCTTTCACTCTCGCTAGGTACTATCAAACCATTATCTAGCATGTAGTTAATTTCCTTCCTCACAGATTCTGCTTTTTCTGGACTCAGACGATATGGACTTTCCCTAATGGGTTTTGTGTCCTGCAACTCAATATCATGTTCTAAAATATTGACAGGCCTAGTTTGTCACTAATAGTTTCAGGATAATTCCCTAAAACATTATGTATTTCCCTCAATTTTTCTATTTCTAAACTCTGATTAGAAATTTCGAAATTCTTAAGCATCTCGGAGTTTTTCTCAAAACTAATTCCTTTCTGTGACACCGTTACTACAGGCACGGGGCGTTCATTATATTTCTTGAGCAAGTTTACATGCAGCCACCTAACTCTACGCTTACCCATATCTATTACATAATTTAGATTTCCCCTCTTTTCTAAAATTGAAAGAGGACCTTCGAACTTTTAAGATAAAGAGGGACATTCTTTCTGGAATAATACTAAAACTTTATCTTCCACACAGAAACTTCTCTCTTTCGCTTGAAGATCATGTTTCCTTTTAGTTTCCCCTTGACTTTCACTCTTGTTCGCCTTTGCTAGTTGCCAAACATCTCTTAAATTGTTTTTGTAATACTGTAGATTAGTTATGTAGTCCTCTCTACCTTCTCGAAGCATTAAATTACATTCTAACATTTCCAAAGGACCTTTAGCAGTGTGACCGAAAACCAGCTCGAAAGGACTAAATCCTGTAGTGTCATTCGGTGCCAACCGTAAAGCTAACAAAACAAAGGATGACTTTTCCTCCCAGCCATGTTCAAAGTTATTACAGTTTTCATAAACACTCTTTAACGTTTGGTGAAACCGCTCCACAATGCCTTGTGTTTCGGGGTGATAAGGTGTGGAAGTTACGAGTTTAATACCCGACTCTTTTATTCCATCCCTGAAATATTTGGATCTAAAATTACTGCCATTATCATGCACTCTGTATAGTACGAGGCAAACCAAGCTTAGAAAAATAACCTAACAAGCGTTTAACTACGGTCCTTGCGTTACAGCTTCTTACAGGTATCGCCTCTGGATAGCGGGTTAGTCTATCAATGATTGTTAACAGATATATACTCCCTCCCTTACTTATCGACCATATCGATAACTGCATTCTCAAAAGGTTCGCCTACTAAAGGAATATTACACAAAGGAGCTCTGGGAATTACTTGATTTGGTTTTCCAGCAATTTGGCATTCATGACAGCTTAAAACATAACTCTTCACGTCACTTCTCATACACCTGCAAGTTTTATTTACTCCCAAATGCCCTTGTTCATCATGCACTCACCTCAAAACTAGTTCACGAAGCTTCCTAGGAACCACTAATTGTTCGGTGATTTCCTCTCTACTACCTGACTTAGGACGAACATAACGACTCAAAACTTCGACTTTTAAACAAAACGTTTCCCTACACACATTATCGAGATCAACATCCAGTTCACATTAAAAAATTCGGGTTAGTGTCTCATCCTCTCTCTGAAACTTGACTAACTCATCCTTATTCAAAAGGTTTGTGCCTAATTCATCACAGTAACTTTTACTTGATTCCACTACATCGACTACGTCGTTCTCGACAGCTACACCTTCAGCTTGGCTATCACTGTCACCACTGATAGTCAGGTCTCTCAGCTACACTCACGCCAAGATCAACCTCGCCACCTCTATCACACTCGTTCGAATCCACGAACAAACTATGACCATACCCTATGTCTGTATCTGAACCTGACCTAGTTACTACCATTTCAGGCACTGGAATATCCCTCACATACTTGGATAAAGCTAAGTTATTACCGACAATAATGTCAAACGCCATCAACGGCAAACTGTCCAACGACTGCTAGTTTGTTTCACTACTCCTGACACTACCCGACTTCCAAGTTACCTTTAAAAAAAGGACAAATAAGACAAGTGTTTGGAAATCCACCTAACATGACCTTCCTTTTCTTCCATGTTGATTTCCGCCCTGTTTGGCACCACTCTCTCCTAATTAGGGTAGGACAGCAGCTCCTGTGTCCCGAAGCAAGACTATTCCTCTCGAGACTCGAATCTCCTCCTCCAAGAGAGGAAACTACACCTTCTGACAGAAATTCTCCATGCTTTCCTAGTTTCTCTCATACATCATTCCTACTTGACGAAAGGTTAACTAGAATCACTGGTTTCTTAACGTCCTTCCTTTCTACTGCACAATTTCTCGCTAAATGCCCTTTCTCATTACTTCCGAAACAAGTTAATTCTGAGCTACTAAATGCCCCTTTCTTCTTACAAACCTTAGACGTATAGACCAGGTTTTCCGCATGCATAACAGTAATACGTAGTCACTTTTACTCGCATTGTTATACTAGAACTGAAAACTTTACTGCTTTCTACTCTACCTGACGAAGGATCATTTGCTTCTACTGACACTTAAATTATGAGTCAAACTATATTCGTCTTGCTTAACCTAGTTGCTCCTGCAAAAGATACTTCTTGCCTATCTTCTATATAAAGCTTAATCTCAGGAGATACGTTATCTCTGAAGTTTTCTAACAATACTAAGTTCGTCAGACCATCAAAATCATCAACTTTAGCAGAAGTTAACCAATCAAAAACAACCTTTCTAACTCTTACCGTATTCTACATACGTAATATTCTCATCCTTCTCAACTTCTAAATTTCTTACAGTACGCCTCGGTACTAACCTGTATGCCTCAAACACGTGTGGGAATATGCCTCCTTGCTGCAGACCTACTTGAAGAAAATACATTTTCCTTTCCTTTAATGTATCTCTTCGCTATAGAGCGATTGCCATGACACTGGGGTATATGCTATAGGGTCTCTTCTAGCTATCTACTGCAGCAAGACACTATTATGTTACAGTATTGCCCATATCATGGCAAAGGATGTGAATTAGATACCTAGAGAGGGGAATGGAATTGAATACAAAAATTTAGGCCAAATGGCAAGTGCTGGGGACCTGTAAGGTCATTCAGTGCTGAAAGGAATACTGAGAGTACAAAAGTTTAGATTGTGTAAAGGGAGGAAAACCTTGCAGATACACAATGCAACAAAATGGACAGTTTTAAGTATTTTTACAGGGGTTTCAACATCCCCTGCGAATACTGGGGGAGGGGGGCACACTACGAAAACATGGTGTATGCATTCCCTCCAACAAAAATCCTCAAACCATCCTTTACTGTGAGAGATCTCTCGGTCCTCCATATCCCCACTTTTCCTCAAAATCCACTGACCTTATACTCATGTTCAAGAGGGTTTTCCTGAATTTGGATTTAATATTGTAACAAGATTGACTGAATAAGTATGTATATGACTGTATCCCAGGTTTTCCTGTCTGTTTTCGATATTCATTATCTCTTTCTTTTTAACCGTAACCTTTTCTTCATATGCATTCTTTCTCATCATCTGTACTTTTTGTTTTTGTCTATCATAGTATGCTTCTTCATATCTCTTTTCTTTTATGTATGTGGCTTACGTTTGCCTAATTTATAGGGGTAATTCTAGGCAATAAATCCACGAATACAAACAGCCACTAAGGATTTGGGTGTCAAATGTATTTCGCCGTGTTTAGTACTAGCCCCTGGGGGTTAATTACAGTCGAATCCCTCCCACCTCCCAAAAATAACGGCAAATTCTTAATAGCAACCCAAATATTATAGGTAGGAAACTGTAATTTCCAAAGAAATATCTACCTACCCGACGCGGAGTTGTTACTTAGATCTACCTTTAGGCTAGCTTGGTCTGTAGAAGGGGCCGGTGGTGGGGCTTCCTTGCGCCAGGCATTCACGATGTTACTCTTTCCACTGTCACTGTGATACTAATGACTAATTAAGTTGTTAATGACTCGGTTCCTGGTACCTAAGCGACTCCACAAACATAGTTGCGGGCACGCTATACTGTTTATGAGGTGCAAAGCTTTTAGTTCCTTATTTACTTTACTATTATTTAGTTTAACTTTTATATTACTTCATGTAATATAAAGTAAAGTTAATATAAAGTAAAGTTTATTATTAATTCATGTCTATCATCCCTTTTTCTGTAACACAATGGTCACCCAGAAAAATTACGGATGTTTCTAAATTAGACTTTACTTTTAACTCAACCCCTTTCACTTCTTTATAACGGAGGCAGAACCGTTTTACTTAGCTTTGACATCCAATCGCTTTCCAGGTTAAGAAGGGGATTTCAGTGTCCCTAGATTTATGTCCTGATTCTGTTTTTTTTTTTTTTTTTTCTTTTAATGATTTGACATGAATAAATGTTCGGTTGGTGTCCCTCCTCCGCTCTGCAAATTTCACAGACCCTCGTCCTTAAATTTAGCCTGGAAATTAGCCTTTAAGTTCAACATATTCATTCTGACTTTCATAATGATGCACGCTTCCTTTGTTTCCAGCTCCCTACGTATTGTTTTCCTCGAAGTTATCTATGGACCTCATCTCTTAATTTCTTTCCTCTTTCCTTTCAAAGTCTCTTGGGATATTTTTGATTAATTCTTATGTATATTTCCTTTTTCAGTGCTCTTTTGGCATATTCTCTTATTCCATTAATTTCTATATTATATTTGGTACATATGGTCACCACGCTTTTTGTCCATCATTGCCCATAAGGGCTCTTAATTGATCTTTTACTATTTCTTTGATTAATAATCTTTTCTCCTCCGAATTTATGATGTTGTGGAATAGCATTATTTTCTTAGATTCAATTCTGTAGGCTACTGGCCCTATGCCGGACTCCGTTTAAAAGATTCCAGTCGTTCTTCGAATACCTAAATGCAATTCAGTGCTATGACAGATTTTCGGTATGCCTACCAGTACCTGAATGGTCCTAATTGGTGCTACTAGGCCTAAGCTACCGGTGGCGTGAGCAGAGTTGGCTCAATGGCAAGCACATAGATTAGCCGAACATCTATAAATCAGTTTCGTTCCCCTCTAGAACATGCATTCATAATGTTTAATTTCGTCTTACCTGATGCTAGGTTATCAAGGGGTATTGACAGGATAGCTATGGCTGCTGCTCAAGAATTGTGACTAAACCCGGAGTCCCGCTCCGACTCCTTGGGCCTTTGCAACGGCGCCACAAAAACACTTAAATCGGATGTGATTTCTGGGAGGCCTTTGAAACGGCATCCTTAGCCTTTTACTCTTTTTATTTTATTTTTTTTGTAAAAAAAAATAGGGAAAATTAAAAAAATATTTTATATGGAGTGATAATTATCTTATAACAACCTAGAAAATGTACAATTAACACTAAAGATACTAGACTTTCCCTAGATCTTTCTTTTTTTAGGATTCCCAAAGATGTAACCCTAAATACCGTCCGATTCCCCTAAAATGGGGAAAACTTTTAAGGGTATTTTCCTCTAAATCAGAAAAACCTGCCTCTCGTCCCATATAAGTTTGAATTTAAAATCATATCGCCCCACATACACACACAATTACGGTATAATCCTGGAGTTTAGTGTCCAGAAATTCACAAGCATTACGTAGAGTCAAGATCAGCACACAGATTTATCAAATATTTATGAATCATGGAAAACAATAATGAGCAGTTGATCTTGCTTACAGAAGCAGACTTGAAAAGAAAAGTTAATAAAAGGGGAACTAAATAAACAAAAATATGTCTTAGGAGAAACGGACCCATAGAATTTTTGATGAAATTGTAAAAATCTGCTTCTGTCAGCAGATAAACTGCTAATTTTTTCAGGTTGCTACCTGGTTCCGGTTTCCAAAGCTCCCACTCCTCAAAACACAGTTGCGGGCACACGACACAATTCGCGTGAGGTTGTGAACCTTTGTTCCCTTTGCTTTTTGTTCAATCTCTGCTCCTGTAAGCACTAAGCAGCTCTACGATCTTCTAATTCTCTTTAGCAAATGTTCTTCTGAACATAGAAGGGAGCAGTGAATGTGGACCCCTTAAACTGTATGATTACCACAATTATTTATATATACTCGGACTGAAGCCGGTTTATATTACTCCGTTATTCCGACGATTTGGGATATTACCTGTCCCGATACGTGTCTTAACAAATGAAGTCAATAATGTGCGTGAATACATATCCATTAACGATGAATTGAAAAAAAGGGTCTCTATAAAAGATAAACATGAATATTATCTTAACAGAAAAAATCAGCATTAATACTAGGGTAGTATTAATATATATATATATTATGCTTCCACCAGTAACAGAGAGAGAGAGAGAGAGAGAGAGAGAGAGAGAGAGAGAGAGAGAGATGATTGCTAAAGTTGCCTAAGGCAATATTTATTCCTATTGAGGTTGAAATCCAGGTTGAATTACTTAAATGACGCAGTGTGTGTGTGTGAATGGGAGTGAGTTCTGAGAGATGAAAAAAGAACAACGCGATTGCTTAAAGCAAGAAATTGAAGAAAAGTCATAAGCTCGAGTAAACAAAAAAGCCAGCAAAAAACGAATTGCTTACCTAGATTCTAATGAATTAAGAGTAATATCACCCTTCGATGCCTGTCGCTTAATGGACTTCCGAGCTTCGAGCGTTTGTTGAGAGACCCAGCCACGTCTACTTGTGTGTTTTAGACATTCACGATGGCTCCAACTAACTTTCACGAGTGGAATACTACAGAGATTA
The DNA here is from genome assembly GCF_015104395.2 of Macrobrachium nipponense. NCBI lineage: Eukaryota > Metazoa > Arthropoda > Malacostraca > Decapoda > Palaemonidae > Macrobrachium > Macrobrachium nipponense. Next base: position 42,491,479 of record NC_061099.1, on the reverse strand, counting down.
GGCCAAAGGCCAAGCACTGGGACCTAAGAAGTCACAACGTAGAAGCTCATCTGAGTTTTCAAGTTTTCTTCCTTATGCATACTTCTAAAGGAATTAGATACTTGTCACGTGATTTTAAAACAGCCCATGCGCCGACTAATTGTGTGACAACAAACGCTCCAGTATTACTTTACAATTATATAGGTAATGGGAAAGGCAGGAGTATTTGCGGTATACTTGTAGTAGTTGTTACAGCAGTTGTTATACGAGAAGTATTATCAATAATTATTTTATGTGCTGCTTGGGTAGAATATTTCATGAACGCAGATAAAGGTATGCATACGTGCAGACACACGAGCGTGCGTGTGTATATATATATTTCTATACGAACTAGTAAAGACGCATACACACACAGAGGGCAATACAAAAGCCAATGAAAAGTACCAAAGACGAAAACTCAGGCTACAAATAGGGAATGGGGCTGAACATCAAGTCGAGCAACGGTGTCGATACTTCTTTATACTTATGTCGTGACTTGAATTAATCGAGGTTTGGAAAACCGGGAACGATTATTTCGAACGCTCTTCGCACTTGTTATTAAGAGGATTCCAGCAAGCAGGAGCCCATAAAACATTTCCGATGCTAGGTTATAAGGCCAGCAGCGTTGTACATGAAACAATTGTTGGAAGAGGGTGGAAAGTGAGATGGGAGAAAGAGAATTTGAACGGAGGTACAGTAAAATGAAGGAGAGGGGTTGCGGCTAGGGGACGAAGGGACGCAGCAAAGAACCCTAAGTAATGCCTAGTTCGGTCTAAAGACGAGAGGTTGATAGCATAAATGATAAACAAACAATCGACAGAGGTCTAGGACCCAAACGCAGTCGAGTTAATGCCTCAACGTAGCTTTAATTTGCGTCTCTTGACTGTTTCTGAAGACTAACTATAATTAGCATTATCAGTTTCCGCGTGTGTCACCAGTGTCATAAAAATCATTCTACAGTTGGGTCAAGGTGGAAAAACCTAAGGTAATCATCTTCCGCTCAGCAAAGCTTTACCGGAAGAAGCATGAAAAAGTAAATGGATTGAGAAAACCATTTTATGTTCTGCGTAAACTGGCAGAACGCATGTACCAATCATTGTTTTAATAGACCCACCCACCCGGTTTGTTTTTTTCCCAGATCTTTAACCTCAGAGACCTCGTTGGATTTCCATAATTTCGTGACCAATGTCCGAAAAAAACGGTGATAAATAACAAATTGCTTTTCGGAGTAAAACAGGTTCCAGCGGGTAGTACTAGAAGCAATTTTGAATTCAAAATACATCGATCTTTACGTGGACCCTTCACGCCAGAACGGCTATTATTATATGTAGACATTATATATAATATATATATATAGATATATATATATATATAGTATATATATATATATATATATAATATGTGTGTGGTGTTGTGTGTGTGTTGTGTGCGCGTGTGTGTGTGCTTTACCCTTCCTGGATGTTCGGGTGTAGCAGACTCCAATGGTTATACCACCGCGGTTATATATATATATATATATATATATTATATATATATATATATATATCATATATATATATAAATCTACGAATCTCACAGGAGCCGTTTGACATGAAATTCAAAACTTCCAAAGAATATATGCTGTACATTTGAAAACAGTAACAGAAAGCAATAAGAGATACAAAAAAAATAAAATGGAATAAGTTATTAGAAAAATGAATAAATGAAGTATTTAATAGTTATACAAAATTGCGAACAAAATATCAATATATATATATATATATATATATATACATATATATATATATATATATATATATATATATATATATATATATACATACACAAAGAGAATTGTTTTAGGGTTCTATGAGTTGCATCTTGCTTGAACTTCTGAAGTTTCAGTTGCACGACATCCTCTGAAGGGATGGTGTTCCACAGGCCCAACGGGGTGTGTGAGGAATAAAGGGATCTCTGGAACTAAGAAGTTCGACAGTGCATCATTACCATTACGATCATTCTGCAGCAAAATCATGGTAAATTGTTGGGAGTTCATTGCAATTCCCCGTATTT
>NC_061099.1:42456909-42484409 GCF_015104395.2 Macrobrachium nipponense | reverse complement strand
TGATACCTGTTAGTAACTTCCACATTATTGGTAGGCAGGTGATAGGCCTGTAGTTACTGGCTATATTTCCCTTACTCTTGTCTTTTTGTACTAAGGATGTTCTTCCTGTGGTCATCCATTTGGGTGCTTGGTGATTTGAGATACAATGTGGAGTTGTTCTGCTATTCGTGGGTGTAGGGCCTTGAAGTTTTTGAGCCAGTATCCATGGACTTCATCGGGGACCTGGGCTTTCCAGTTTGGCATTTTCTTTAGTTGGTGTCTGACTGTGTCTGTCGTGATCTCTGTGAATCTTGTTTTATTCTCCCTGTTCTTCTTCCTTGACTTCCTGGAGCCAGTTGCATGTTTGTTGTGTGATACCGGATTGCTCCATATGTTTTCCCAGAGTCTCTTACTTGGTTCGGCTTCAGAATTTCTGGGTGGTTGTCTTCCCCTCTTAGTGGATGTATAGTCTTTTCTGGTTGGTTCGAATAGTTTGTTTTGTTGATATCCCATATTCCTGTTCATGTACCGTTGGATTGTGTGCTTTGGCTTAAGCCTCTGTTTTACATCTTCTATGTTGTTTAGTCCCCTCTCTTGTACTTTGTATTTCTCGTGAGTTCCTCCCTTGTTTTCTTGCTTCTTAGCCTTTTTTCTGCCATCTCTTTCAGTTTACTCAAGTCAGATCTCATCACCATGATTGCTTTTCCAGGCGCCTTTTCCAAGGAGGTTGCTGATTTGGTTTCTGTTGGGTTGGTTGTGACGGTGGTGTTGGTGTTCGAATCCCCATCAGTTCTGCTACTAATCTTGCTCCTGCATATGTCAAGTTATTTGTTTCTGTGATACTGGTTGGTCTGTATTAGGCCCATTATTCATTGACCTCACTAGCTTTCTCCCTTAATTTCTTGGTGTTGTAGGCTTTCATGGAGGGGATCTTTGTTCTCTCTGTATCTGGGTCCATCCATTGTCTAATTTTTTTCTACCCATTCCGTCCTCTCTGTTACTTCGTCGGTGTTTCTTCGTGTCTTGTGTCGTGTTTGATACCTCATCTTCCCTGTCGTCTTCTGTGGCATCGTCTCTCAGTTCGTCTTCGTGTAATTCGTTGTCGTGTGACATTTCCCTTTCCAGTTCTCTCTCTGTTGGGGAGAGCCAGTTCTTTTCTTTATGTTCCTTACTTGGTCTGCCAGCCTCTGACTCTGTTTGGGGGGTGTTATTCCTCTCATTCCAGATGTTGACCAATCTTCTTCTATATCCTCTCTCCCGTCGGGTTGCTTCTGATGTAGCATCTCCATAATAATAATAATAATAATAATAATAATAATAATAATAATAATAATAAATAATAATAATAATAATAATAATAATAATAATAATAATAATAATAATAATAATAATAATAATAATAATAATAATAATAATAATAATAAACTGAAAGAAGATGGCAGAAAAAACGGCTAAGAAGCAAGAAACAAGGGAGGAACTCAACGAGAAATACAAAGTACAAGAGAGGGGATTAAACAACACAATAGAAGATGTAAAACAGAGGCTTAAGGCCCAAAGCACATAAGATCCAACGATACATGAACAGGAATAAGGGATACCAACAGAACAAAAACTATTCGGAACCAACCAGAAAAAGACTATACAGCCAACTAAGAGGGGAAGACAACCACCCACAAATTCCTGAAGCCGAACCAAGTAAGAGACTCTGGGAAAACATATGGAGCAATCCGGTATCACACAACAAACATGCAACATTGGCTCCAGGAAGTCAAGGAAGAAGACAGGGAGAATAAAACAAAGATTCACAGACATCACGACAGACACAGTCAGACACCAACTAAACAAAATGCCAAACTGGAAAGCCCCAGGTCCCGATGAAGTCCATGGATACTGGCTCAAAAACTTCAAGGCCCTACACCCACGAATAGCAGAACAACTCCAGCATTGTATCTCAAATCACCAAGCACCCCCAAATGGATGACCACAGGAAGAACATCCATTAGTACAAAAAGACAAGAGTAAGGGAAATATAGCCAGTAAACCTACAGGCCTATCACCTGCCTACCAATAATGGTGGAAGTTACTAACAGGTATCATCAGTGAAAGGCTATAAAAAACTACCTAGAGGAAACAAACACCATCCCCCACCAACAGAAAGGCTGCAGAAGGAAGTGTAGGGGCACAAAAGACCAGCTCCTGATAGACAAAATGGTAATGAAGAACAGTAGGAGAAGGAAAACCAACCTAAGCATGGCATGGATAGACTATAAGAAAGCCTTCGACATGATACCACACACATGGCTAATAGAATGCCTGAAAATATATGGGCAGAGGAAATAATACCATCAGCTTCCTCAAAAATAGCACAATGCACAACTGGGAATTACAATACTACAAGCTCTGGAATAAGACTAGCAGAGGTTAATATCAGGAGAGGGATCTTCCAGGGCGACTCACTGTTCCCACTACTCTTCGTAGTAGCCATGATTCCCATGACAAAAGTACTACAGAAGATGGATGCCGGGTACCAACTCAAGAAAAGAGGCAACAGAATCAAACCATCTGATGTTCATGGACGACATCAAAGCTGTATGGTAAGAGCATCAAGGAAATAGACACCCTAATCCAGACTGTAAGGATGTATCTGAGGACATCAGGATGGGAGTTTGGAATAGAAAAATGCGCCTTAGTCAACATACACAAAAAAGGCAAAGTAACGAGAAACTGAAGGGATAAAGCTACCAGATGGGAGCAAACATCAAACACATAGATGAGACAGGACCAAAAACATCCTGGGAATAATGGAAGGAGGAGATATAAAACACCAAGAGATGAAGGACACGATCAGGAAAGAATATATGCAGAGGACTCAAGGCGATACTCAAGTCAAAACAATCAACGACCGGAAATATGATAAAAGCCATAAACACATGGGCAGTGCCAGTAATCAGAGACAAGCGCAGGAATAGTGGAATGGACGAAGGCAGGAAACTCTCGCAGCATAGATCAGAAAACCAGGAAACATATGACAATACACAAAGCACTACACCCAAGAGCAAAATACGGACAGACTAACACAACGAAACGGAAAGGAAGGAGGAGAGGACTACTAAGTATAGAGGGACTGCGTCAACATCGAAAAACAGAGCACTGGGGCAATATCTGAAAACCAGTGAAGACGAGTGGCTAAAGAGTGCATGGGAAGAAGGACTAGTAGCAGACGAAGACCAGAAATATACAGAGACAAGGAGAAAGACAGAAAGAACAGAGGACTGGCACAACAAACCAATGCAGGCGGACAACTAAATGAGCAGACTAAAGAACTAGCCAGCGATGACAATTGGCAATGGCTACTAGAGGGGAGAGCTAAAGAAGGAAACTGAAGGAATGATAACAGCGGCACAAGATCAGGCACCCTAAGAACCAGATATGTTCAAAGTACGATAGAACGGAAATAAACATCTCTCCCATATGTAGGAAGTGCAATATTGAAAAGTGAAAACCATAAACCACATAGCAAGTGGAATGCACCCGGCACTTGCACAGAACCAGTACCAAAAAGAGGCATGATTCAGTAGCAAAAAGCCCTCCACTGGAGCTGTGCAAGAAACATCAGACTACCATTGCAGTAATAAGTGGTACGAGCACCAACTGAAGAGTGATAGAAAACGATCAGGCGAAGATCATCCCTGGGACTATGGTATCAGAACGGATAGGGTGATACGTGCAAACAGACCAGATGTGACGTTTGAGTGACAAAGGTCAAGAAGAAAGTATCACTCATGATGTCGCAATACCATGGGACACCCAGAGTGAAGAGAGAGAGAGGGAAAAATTGGATAAGTATCAAGATCTGAAAATAGAAATAAGAAGGATAAGGGATATGCCAGTGGAAATCGTACCCATAATCATAGGAGCACTAGGCACGATCCCAAGATCCCTGAAAAGGAATCTAGAAAAACTAGAGGCTGAAGTAGCTCCAGGGCTCATGCAGAAGAGTGTGATCCTAGAAACGGCACACATAGTAAGAAGAGTGATGGACTCCTAAGGAGGCAGGATGCAACCCGGAAACCCCACACTATAAATACCACCCAAGTCGAATTGGAGGACTGTGATAGAGTTAAAAAAAAAAAAAAAAAAAAAAAAAATAATAATAATAATAATAATAATAATAATAATAATAATAATAATAATTAATAATAATAATAATAATAATAATAATAATAACAATAATAATAATAATAATAATAATAATAAGAATAATAATAATAATAATAATAATAATAATAATAATAATCAATAATAATAATAATAAAAATAAAAATAAAAATAAAAATAAAAATAAAAATAAAAATAAAAATAAAAAATAATAAAAAATAAAAATAAAAACAATAAAAATAAAAATAAAAATATGAAAATGAAAATGAAAAATAATAAATTAAAAGAATTCAGAGAATTTTGTTATTATAATAAATTCTCAAAATTCTACCATTATTTTCAATGAAATAATAATAATAATAATGAATTAAATGAATTGAGAAGAATTTTGTTATAAAATAAATTCTTTAAATTCTACCATTATTTTCAATGAAAACAATAACAATAATAATAAATTAAAAGAATTGAGGGAATTTTGTATAAAATAAATTCTGCAAATTCTACTATTAATTTTCAATGAAATAATAATAATAATAAATTAAAAGAATTGAGATGAATTTGTATAAGATTATTAATTTGTAAATTCTACTATTATTTCAATGAACTATAATAATAATAAATTAAAAGGAATTCAGAGAATTTGTATAAAAATAAATTCTGCAAATTCTACCATTATTTTCAATGAAATAATAATAATAATAAATTAAAAGAATTCAGAGAATTTTGTATAAGATTAATTCTGTAAATTCTCTATTTTTTCAATGACAAATAATAATAATAACAATAAATTAAAAGAATTGAGGAATTTTGTATAAAAGAAATTCTGCAAATTCTATCATTATTTCAATGAAATAATAATAATAAATTAAAAGAATAAGAGAATTTGTAATAAATAAATTCTGCAAAGTTCTACCATTATTTTCAATGAAATAATAATAATAATAATAAAAATTAAAAGAAAAGAAAGAGAGAAATTTGTATTAAATTAATCCTGTAAATTCTTCCATTATCTTCAGTGAAATAATAATAATAATAAATTAAAAGAATTGAGAGAATTTGTATAAGATTAATTCTGTAAATTCTACCATTATTTTCTATAAAATTTTAATAATAATAAATTAAACGAACTGAGAGCATTGGTATAAAAAACTTAAATATGTAAATTCTACCATTATTTTCAATAAAATAATAATAATAATAGATTAAAAGAATTGTTTAGAGAATGGATAAAATTAATAATAATAATAATAACAATAATAATAATAACTAATAATAATAATAATAATAATAATAACTAATAATCCAATATAGTAAAGAAAATACCCACAACTGGAAAAGCCCCCAAGGTCCGATGAAGTCCATGGATACTGGCTCAAAAACTTCAATGCTCTACACCAACGGATAGCAGAACAACTCCAGCATTGTATCACAAATCACCACGCGCCCAAATGGATGACCACAGGAAGAAACATCACTAGTACAAAAAGACAAAAGTAAGGGAAATATAGCCAGTAACTACAGGCCTATCACCTGCCTTCCAATAATGTGGAAGTTACTAACAGGTATCATCAGTGAAAGGCTATACAACTACCTAGAGGATACAACTCCATCCCCCACCAACAGAAAGGCTGGCAAGAGGAAGTGTAGGGGCACAAAAGGACCAGCTCCTGATAGACAAAATGGTAATGAAGAACAGTAGGAGAAGGAAAACCAACCTAAGCATGGCATGGATAAACTATAAGAAAGCCTTCGACAAGATTCCACACACACGGCTAATACGTAGAATGCCTGAAAATATATGGGGCAGAGGAAAACACCATTAGCTTCCTCAAAAATACAATGCGCAACAGGAATACAATACTTACAAGCTCTGGAATAAGACTAGCAGAGGTTAATATCAGGAGAGGGATCTTCCAAGGCGACTCACTGTCCCAACTACTCTTCGTAGTAGCCATGATTCCCATGACAAAAGTACTGCAGAAGATGGATGCTGGGTACCAACTCAAGAAAAGAGGCAACCGAATTAACCATCTGGTGTTCATGGACGACATCAAGCTGCATGGCAAGAGCATCAAGGAAATAGTTAACCTAATCCAGACTGTAAGGATTATATCTGGGGACATCAGGATGGAGTTTGGAATAGAAAAATGTGCCTTAGTCAACATACGAAAGGGCAAAGTAACAAGAACTGAAGGGATGGAGCTACCAGATGGGAACAACATCAAACACATAGATGAGACGGGATACAAATACCTGGGAATAATAGAAGGAGGGGATATAAACACCCAGAGATGAAGGGGGACACGATCAGGAAAGAATAATATGCAGAGACTCAAGGCGATACTCAAGTCAAAACTCAACGCCATAAACACATGGGCAGTGCCAGTAATCAGATACAGCGCAGGAATAGTGGAATGGACGAAGGCCAGAACTTTGCAGCATAGACCAGAAATAAAACGAGAAACATATGCCAATCACACAAAGCACTACACCCAAGAGCAAATACGGACCGATCTATACATAGACGAAAGGAAGGAGGGAGGGGACTACTAAGCATAGTGTACTGCGTCAACATTGAGAACAGAGCACTGGGGCAACACATGAAAACCAGTGAAGACGAGTGGCTCAAGAGTGCATGGAAAGAAGGACTGATAAAAGTAGACAAAGACCCAGAAATATACAGAGACAGGAGAATGACAAGCAGAACAGAGGAATGGCACAACAAATCAATGCACGGATAATACATGAGACAGACTAAAGAAAACTAGCCAGCGATGGACACGTGGCAATGGGCTACTGAGGGGAGAGCTAAAGAAGGAAACTGAAGGAATGATAACAGCGGCACAAGATCAGGCCCTAAGAACCAGATATATTCAAAGAACGATAGATGGGAAATAACATCTCTCCCACCATGTGGGAAGTGCAATACGAAAAATAAAACCATAAACCACACAGCAAGCGAATGTACGGGTGCTTGCACAGAACCAGTACAGGCATTGATTCAGTAGCCACAATAAGGCCTCCACTGGAGCCTGTGCAAGAAACACCTGCTACCTTGCAGTAATAAGTGGTACGAGCACCAAAACCCGAAGGAGTGATAGAAAACGATCAGGCAAAGATCCTCTGGGACTATGGTATCAGAACAGATTGGGTGATACGTGCAAATAGGACCAGACGTGACGTTGATTGACAAAAGTCAAGAAGAAAGTATCATCATTGATGTCGCAATACATGGGACACAGAGGTGAAGAGAAAGAAAGGGAAAAAAAAAAAAATGGATAAGTATCAAGACCTGAAAATAGAAATAAAAAGAAGGATATGGGATATGCCAGTGGAAATTGTACCATAATCATAGGAACACAGAGGCACGATCCCAAAATCCCTGAAAAGAATCTAGAAAAACTAATGAGGCTGAAGTAGCTCAAGGACTCATGACAGAAGACAGTGTGATCCTAGAAACGGCGCACAAAGTAAGAAAAGTGATTGGACATCATAATGGAGGCAGGGTACAACCCGGAACCCCCCCACACTACAGATACCACCAGTCGAATGGAGGACTGTGATGAAAAAAAAATAATACATAATAATAATATAAATTTTTTTGGACTGAAGATGAACCCAGGGAAGGGTTCGAAAGCTTTGTAAAGTGTTTTTAAATTGCACACGAACTCTCAAACCTTTTTTTTATATTATTGGCCTGGACCCTTAGAACAAAATGATAATAATACTAACACCTTATTCTTTCGGTATAAGTGGATACATTAAATCTTTATGGATATAAATACGAAGAAATAGATACGTATACATAATTAAAGCATAACAAGACTAAAAAAAAGAACGCAGTATGAACTTTCGTTCTTAATTATGTTTGTATAAGTCGTAGACATTCATATTTAGGGATACAAATAAGAAGAAAAAAGATACGTATACATAATCAAAGCATGACAAGACGAAAAAAACAACGCAGTATAAATTTTCGTTCTTAATTATGACTTGTATAAGTCGTATACATTCATATTTAGGGAGGGATACAAATAAGAAAAAGATTCGCCATACATAATCAAAGCATGACAAAAAAATAAGCAGTATGAATGTTCTTTCTTAATTATGCTTGTATAAGTAGTATACATTCATATTTAGGGATACAAATGAGAAGGAAAAGCTACGTACACATGTTAAGAGCGGGAAATATAGCTGCTCCTCCAACTGTTAATTTGCTAGGAGAAATGAGTTCAATTCTTAGGGTGGTTTCTTAGGGTTTTTTTTTTGGCAAATGATTCCTGCTGTTTTGCTTTCAGCTTTAAGAGCCTCCTATAGTCTTTAAATGTTTTCTTTAAGCCAGCATGGGAAATAGTTTAGGGTTTTATTTTCTTGTTGTTCTGGGAAAGTTCGAGAATATCTTGATTTAATCCTCCAGTGATTGCCTTTGAATGTTTTAGTGTTGAAAGGCTCTGTTTTGACTTACATGATCAAAGGATGATCAAGACTAAAAAAAGAATGCAGCGAAGAACAGAAAAAAGACAGATTAAGCCTCAGATGAAACTATATTGTCATGTGCACAATTCCCATATCGTTTGGCCTTTGGTTGTAACAACAAAAATTTCCTGGGACGTGTTACCGCGAGAGACATTCAATGGGACTCGTAGAGCACAAGATATTCTTATATAAGTAGGAACGTTCACGTGCAGCTCTAATATATATAATATATATATATATATATATATATATATATATATATTCTATGAATATTGATTGACGTATCGTTCGCCGACAATAGCGAAATCGCTGTTCTTAATGCATGTCTTGCAAGGTACTGAATGATTTATGAGACCGGAGTGCCCTGGGTTCTCTATATATTTTTGTATGTATAACATATATTCATATTGTTTATACACATAATTATATTCATACAATATGTATATATATATATATATATAATATATATATATATTATATATATATATATATGTACCACATACAAATACTCTCGTCTTAAACGTACATAATATTAGGTCAGGGATTTACGTATAGGCGCGAATCGATTCGCATCGGGGAGAAGACTAGAGCACTCAGGTTTCATAAAATCATTCGGTACAATCAGAAAAACAATACTACACGAGAGCGGCGGGGGATTTCTCTAATGACCCTCAACGATGAGCAATAGGTCAATTAGTCTTCATAAATAAAATACTCAGCCGAAATGCATTTGTCGCGGTCTCCACGCGACGTTATGTTTCCGTTGCGCTACCGGTCTCTAAGAGAGATGCATTTTTATGTGGGCGCTGTAATACAACTTTTTCGGTTTTTTTTTTTTTTCAAGAGTTATAACTTTTAAGTGTTCTTTATATGTATGAGCAGTCCCAGTGTTACTGTGGTTCCATCTCTATACCTTACAGATATATATCTGTTTTTAAATATAAGTGTATATATATATATTATATATACTATATATATGGATATATATATATATATATATATATATATATATATATATATATACTATATATATATATATATATATATATATATAGATATAGTATTAGTACAGCGCTACATAAAAATGCAACTCTTAGAGACCGGAGCGCAACGGAAACACAACGTCGCGTGGAGACCGCACAAAAATGCAATTTTCGGCAGAGGTATTTTATTTATGAAGACTAATTGACCTATTGCTCATCGTTGAAGGTTCATTAGAGAAATCGACAGCTCTCAGTCTAGTAGCTTTTTAATCTGTGCTGAATGATTTATAGAAACCTGAGTGTCTGGATTATAGTCTAGTCTTCTCCCCGATGCGAATCGATTCGCGTCTATACGTTAAAATCCCATGACATAATATTGTGTACGTTTTAGGAGGGCAGAGAGGTATATAGTATATCATATATGTATTATATATAAAATATATATATATATATATATATATATACATATATATATATATAAATATAACACAAATATATACACATATGTATGAAAATAAAATATGTATAAAACAAATATATGAATATGTATACATACAAAATATATATATAACCCAGAGCACTCCGGTCCACATAAATAAAACATTCAGTACCTTGCAAGACATGCATTAAGAACAGCGATTTCGCTATTGTCGGCAGTGCTGCTCCCCCTCAAGGGCGAAGGATACGTCAATCAATATTCATAGAATATATATATATATATATATAATATATATATATATAATATATATTATATATAAATATATATCTATACACACGCATATAGATATAGATATATATATATATATGATTATATATATATATATATATATATCGAACTACAACAACTGTCCTTTAATATCTAATTCGCTCTACCTCGGAATTAATATATTTCATATATGTTTAACCGAGGGGGAATTATTAAGCCATGGATCCTGATTAAGCCCACCCCATACCACCGCCACCGCAAGAGATATAAGTATATCTCTGCGGTGGCGAGGGGTGGGTTTTGGGGCTTCACTGCCAGTCCTAGAATTGAGAGGTCGATGGTTCGCGTCTGTCGATCGCCAATTCTATTATGCTTGATAAATTCCCCCTCGGTTAAACATATATGAAAATATATTATTAGACGAGTAGAGCGAATAAGATATTAAAGGACATTTGTAGTTCGATATATGTATATGAATCACGGTAATGTGACAGACATATTAATATATATATATATATATATATATATATATATATATATAATATATATGTGTGTGTGTGTATATAAATATACGTATAGTATGTATGCATGTATATATATATATATATATATGTATATAGATATATATATATATATATGCTATTATCTATACAACTCCTTCGGGGTATGTAAATACTAATGTACTACAATAAATACAATGAATTAACGAGAGAACCGGGACAAGGAATTTACTTGGGATGGACTGGCGATTCTTTGTAGGCAATGGGAGGTGACAAAAATAAAAATTTTGACAGTATGGTGTTTTCTGGCCCCTCTCCAGCCGGTTCCCCCCCGCCCCCACAAAAAAAAAAAACGTGGTATATCGGGGAAAATCTGATAAAGATTCTATCAATTTATTTGTGAACACTTGTTTTAGAGTTCCAGGGGTCAATTTTGTACATCAATAATTTTGGATAGCAACCTATACTGTCTTGGCATGGAATATTTCTAGTGCAATAATGCCAAAATCCATTTCTTGGTTCCTCGTGTGTCCATTTCCCAGCAATATGCACGATTAAAATCTCATCGAAGCATAAGTAACATCACTGATTTATTTACGGCAATACTACAGCTTTTTGGAGAGGTATACACTTAGGCCTTTCGCTACCCTGCCTGGCCGTATAGATCTTCAGGTTTGAAGAACAGTAAAATACACTTTTCACTTTCAGTTTTCTATAAACAAAACTATTGTGGCGGCTTTGTCTGTCCGTCCTCACTTTTTCTGTCCGCGCTCAGATCTTAAAAACTACAGAGGCTAGAGGGCTGCAAATTGGTATGTTGATCATCCACCCTCCAATCATCAAACATCCCAAACTGCAGCCTTCTAGCCTCAGTATTTTTTATTTTATTTAAGGTTAAAGTCAGCCATAATGGTGCGTCTGGCCCCGATGTAGGACAGGCCACCACCTGGCAAGGGTTAAAGATTCATGGGCCGCGGCTCATGCAACATTATACCGAAGGCGCCGAAAGATAGATCTATTTTCGTTGGCCTTGACTATGCGCTGTAGCGGTACAGAAAACTCGATTGCGCCGAAGAAGCTTCGGCTCATTTATTTACTTGTTTCTTTTATCTTCCGACCAAAATAAGACTGGAAAAAATATGATATATATATATTACACACAAACACACACACACACACATATATATATAGATATATATATATAATATATATATATATATATATATATATATATATATATATATATATATATATACCTCTCTACACGCGTTCAGAATGCAATGTGTTTCCGTTCTTCAGTGTGTCATGGGAGTTGATGGGTTATCAACTTGCCTTGCAGCAGGATAGAGTGAGGTGATATTTTTTTTTCCCTGCTTCACGATGGACTAACACCAACCAGCTTCCATCAACACATCAGTCTCGCCTTGGACGTTCATTTTGATCAGATTGGCTCCCAGCGACAGCATTCGTAAGTTTTGTGCTCTTCGACATTGTTTTCGCTTTTATTAAGGAGATTACTGAAACTGGGTTAGGATATTTCTTTACGTGCTCTGTACTTATTTCCAGAAATAACTGTCAGCCATAAAAGAGGCTTGCTTCTGAGCATTACTACATTTATTCTCCTGCGTTTGAACTTTGCCTAGCTAGTTTTAAAAAAAGAACGTATTGAGGCGTTTGTAAAAATAAAAAAGATAGTTTAAAAAAGAAAGCATTGGAGGCGTTTCTAAAAAGAAAAAAGATTTGCAAGACTTCGGACGTTTCAAATTGTGCAACTTAGACCCTTTTGTTCTAAAACTACCGTCAATATCTTCTCCATTTCTCTAACTTTATCTTTACTCAAAAGAATCCAAACCATAGTAAACCTATAAAATATTCAATAAATATGAAAACCCAAACTTACCCTAATTTTGGTTCGCATATTACCAGGTTCACGAACAGATTTTCAAGGATTCTTTTCTGTTCAATAGATCGAGAAATTGCGTTGTGTTTAAAAATACGTCCTAAATTACCATATCTTATAATCGTATCAACCCATTATTTAACCAGGAATAGATATACTTATTACTAACCTTTTAAACCATTGTGGAATTTCCTATACCACGATCCGAAGGATAGCCTGATTCATTTACAAATGCCTGTCAGTAACAATATCTATCGTGCATGCATGCCCTTCAATATTATCAACCTAAAAAACACTTATAAATTCTTAGACTTAGCTGTAATACATGATGATATTATTTCTCTGAAGTTGTGCTGATTCCTTTACCCCCCTCGCATGTTGAGCTACCGTAAGGCGACGATGACCCTTTACACTTAAACAACTAAACCGGTACTGCCGGACTCTTGACTCAAATCAGTCTGAGACGACTGACGATCCACGCATGCGCGACCCGCATTCACCAACGACAATACTTAACTACTTGTTAAAGATTACGTAGAGTTAAACCACCATTTAACGTATTTAACCACCCTTCCAAACAAAAAAAAACACTTAATATAAAGAAATATTATACTATAACTAACAATTCCACACAATATATATAATAAAATAATCTACGCATCTTGCACTGCATAATGGTTTACAATATTTCTCTTACAAAACTAAAGATAAATGATTGTTTACTGGTCTTTATATACACTATCGTGATTCCATCTCGAGTCACGATACAACTCCCAGCAAAACAAAAGCCAATATTTACAGTATAATTGTCCTGCTTGAATGAGGGCTCTTCTGGCCTCAGTAGCCGCTGTGCACCGTTTTCCTGTTCGGTCGGGTGCTTTATCATCAGTTTTCTCAGATATGACAACATCAGTCTCTTGCCATAATTCTAAAGGATATAGCTTGACAACAGGTCTCATCACTTGACCTTGTGGGGTTTTTAAAGTAACCACGCGCAAGACATCATCCGGTCCCACATGTAATTTGACAATTTGACCGAGCTTCCAACGACTTCTTGGTCCTTCATCGTGTATCAACACAACATCTCCCATTTTGGGCCAAGATTCGTGTCTGATTCCCACCCGATGAGTTTCTCGGAGAGAAGTTAAATATTCTCTCTCCCACCTTTTCCACAGGTCATCACATTTTTTTGTAATGTACACAAATCGCTTCCACCATCCTTATTTCTCCATACAGAGGGCCCTCCTTAGCATCTTTCCAATCTATGACTTTCCTAGGGAAAGATCTCAATCTACGTCCTAAAATCAAATGATTGGGCGTCAGAATATCCAACTGATCTAATTCTCCCGGTGTATAACTTAAGGGTCTGTCATTAATAATTGCTTCAAGTTCAGTCACAACACAGGAAAGTTCTCCAAAAACTGAGAAAGGCCTGACCTATTACCTTTTTCAGACATGTTTTCAGAAGACCAATCAATCTTTCCCATATAGCTCCAAACCAAGGTGCTCTGGCTGGTATGAACTTCCATTTACATTCTATAGCATTTAGGTGTTCTTGCACTAAGGAACTTTCTGCCATGCTTTTCAAATAATCTGAAGCCGATACAAAGGTAGTAGCATTGTCACTTAGCATTAAAGAAGGAAATCCCCGACGGCTACAAAACTTTCGGAAAACACCATAAGAAACGAATCGCAGGACAGATCTTTTACTAATTCGATATGAATTCCTCTAGTAACTGGACAAGTAAACAACACAATATAAGCTTTTTACAGGATTTTGATGTTTCTCCTTGGTTAACAAACGCTCTGTATAATCTACCCCTGTAACGCTAAAGGGTTGTTTTCTCTGCACCCGAAATTCTGGCAATGGTGAGCAATATTCACACGGTAGGGTCTCCCCTGTGTTTTCTTACAAATTATACAATGATGTATTACACTTTTGGCTAATTGGCGAAGCTGTGGGACCAGTATTCCTGTCTCACACTTGCTACAGTTGCATTTACTCCCATGTGAGCTTGTAAACAGTGATGCTCCCTTACTATCAATTTGTGAGAAAACAACCTTTTGGCAGTAAGATTGGGAAAATTTTATTTCTGCCGCCTGTGCGACATGTTCCAATCTTCCTCTGCATCTCATAATACCTTCTTCCAAGAAGAGATTCAATTGTACTAATAAGGTCAATTTTGAAAACTTTATACCCCTTTTCCAAAGCTTTATATTCTTTGGAAAGTATTCCTTTTGTAAGAGGATAATCATTTTATTTTTAGCCTTTGAAGTTCTTCCAGCGTAAACTTCCAGTTTTTCTACAGCCAGTTGATTTACAATTGT
Source organism: Macrobrachium nipponense (assembly GCF_015104395.2). Lineage (NCBI taxonomy): Eukaryota > Metazoa > Arthropoda > Malacostraca > Decapoda > Palaemonidae > Macrobrachium > Macrobrachium nipponense. The sequence goes on along the minus strand of NC_061099.1, from coordinate 42,469,379 downwards.
CAATAAATCGTATTATCCAGCTATAGTTTCTACAAAATTTATCCACAATCTACTAAAATCTTTCCCAGTTCGCAGATGGATTTTTTCACTGTTCCTACAAGATGGACCTGAATAAAATTCATCCTTGTGATTGTGTTTCTTTCACCCATGTCCTGTCAATAGGATAGGTGTGGTTTTTGTGATTTTAACCAGGGCCAGGTCCCTCCCACCAAAAGGAGTTATTTCTTACTCTTCTGTCCTTTTCCTCTAGTAATCCAATCACTAGGGTTTTCTGAAGATGGAACGTAAGAAAAGACAATCCCTGTAGTTATAGAAGTTAATTTCCACTACCCTATTTTTTCACAAATACTGGCAAAATTATTTCTTTGTCACTAACCATCCCAGGCAACTTTACTATCAGACCAATTATTAGTTTTCTCAAATTTATTTCTTCAAAAGTTTCAAACTATAAATTTACACAATCTTGCAGCCTAACAACAAGCCATTAATTCCAATTTAGGTACGGTCAACTCTTTAATGGGTGCTACTCTACCCTTTGCCATAATCAGAGACGAAGTTTTACCACTTGCTCGATAGGCCACACAACCATAAGCTGTTATGCTAGCATCACAGAAAATGTGGAGGTAATCCCGCTTTCTCCAGATTAGTGCTTATTTGGGGAAGGAAATACTGAGAACTTTTCTCTAAGTTCTTTTGGACAACTCATTCCACTGTCAATAAAGGAAACTGACAATAATTCATCCAATTTCAACTGTTGTTTCCACAAATCCTGTAAGAATACTCTAGCTCGTATCGTAATAGGGATAAGCACCCTCCTAAAGATCATAAATTTGGGCAATTGCACTTAGATTTCACGTTTGTTTGACCGAACCGGTCTTAAGAGATGTTAGTGTTATTGCTAATTTATCACTAGAGATGTTCCAGTTTAGGCCTAAAACTTTATAGGTTTGTTTCTCCTTTGATCTTATACGATAGCATCCGCGACAGTATTCAAAAGATCACTATTACTAGTCCATTCCCTTAAATACAAGTGCGCCTGAGCAAAGATTTTTGTTTGCACCAAAAAATAAACTTACAATCATCTTCACTGTTGGAGGTAAATTGAAGGTTTGTCCACATATAATCCCCTCTTCATCATATCCACTATCTTAGTACAGCTTGAATCTTCTCTAACAGCTGCCAGATGTGATTAATAGTGGCATTCAAAAGAAACGGAGACACGTAGCACCGAACAACACCACCCTAAACCTATATATGATTAATTCGCTATTTGGATCCATTGGGTCTTTAACCATAGAAACCGTGTGTAATCGCGGTCTTCTTCTCTCAATTGCACCATAAGAAATGCTTTTTCTATATCACTAATACAAGCGTAGTGTTGGTCCTGAACTGCAATAAGACGTTTGAGCAAATCTGTCGTAATATGGTCCAGTCCACAGACAGTCGTTAGGCTCCAATCCATTTTTGCCTTGTCTCCAAGAACAATCGAACACTATTCTAATTGGAGTGGTGACCACCTATCTTTCCTTACACCATGATGTGCTAGATAGTGACAATTTTCAAACCGAATTGTTTTTATCTACCCTTTCAATGAACCCCCTATCCTCCTGATCCTTTCAGGATTTTTTGATAGTGATTCAGGTAGGCTTCATCTTTCTGAAATTTTGCACATTGTTGTTTAACCCGGCCCAACGCCATGCCAAAGTTGGATGGGAGCCTCGGCTTATTAGACTTCCATGGTAAGGCCACAACATATTGCTTTCCATTTCAGAATATACAATGGTTTTTTTCAAAGTCTTCTAGAACCTTTCTGTCATGTTTCTTTCAATTCATTGCAGTCAATACCTACTTTATCTAAATTCCACAAAATATCCAAATCATTCTTTACATCATCAAATTTATGAGTAGCTTCAATTACTTCACTCTTTAGTTGCTAGCTTTAACACAGTTACTTGGGTTTCCTGTGCTGGGGGAGCATTACAGGACCCTGTTTACAACATATCCAAATTATGGTAGGTAACAATATCAATTTCCAACCTTTCTAAATCCGGGGTGTAAAAATGTTATAGACATTATCAACACCTACTAAAATATCAATGGGTGCTTGCTTGTCCACAGGTAGATCGAAATCTTTGTCCGCTAGACCAATCTTGGTTTTACACAAAGTTTTCAAATTTCGTTTAACATTGAATTTCTTAGCATACTCTGGTAATTCATCTACCACAATACAATCCATAATATCAATCTACCCTTATAAGGAAATAGAAACACTCACCGTTTTCATATTCGTTCACATGTTTGCTTGTCAATAACCCCTTAAGGCAATTTTCTCCGTGCCTTTAGATCTATACTGTACATCCTGAAAGTGCTGACCTTCTAATAAAAGGTTCGTTCTGCACATGTGTCTAACAATCCACCCCGAAGACGTAACCAAGTGTCTTCCTTTGCCCTTTTTAAACACAATTGTGGCTGTTGGTAAAATAGACTTCAGTTTGGGATTTTTGACCCTGATCACTTACGGAAAGTGGTTCCAATTTGCACACCATTATTAGATTTTGATTTGCTGATAATTGTGATTTACTTGCTGGTCGGTTTTATTTGGTTCGCTGGTTTGTTGTTATCACACAATACACGATGATGTTTTAATCTACATCCGTTTCCACAAATTTGTCTTTCACAATCTACACTAAAGTGCTTATTTGACGCACACACAAAGCACAATCTTAAAACCCGAGACGACTCAATTTCTTATCCCTACTGGCATAGGTTTTACACTGTGTCCACCAGTGTTCACCTTCACACAATGCACATTTTTCTTGTTGTTGAGAATAAAGTTTATTAACAGTTCCTTTACTCTTAGGTCTAACCGATTGTGATTTTTTGATTCACTGTGAATGTAGATACTGTTGATAAAGTTCCAAGGTTTATTTACATCTGTTGAGACGAAAGAGCCTAGATTGTGAATTTCTTCCTAGATATTTTTGAATTTTTAAAATGTGTCAAAAACACCAGCCAATCATCTCCACATCTGCGTTTCACAGTTTCACTTACACTCTTAGGCAACTTACCATAATAGCAAAATGGTGTAAAGCTCGTTCAACTCCAAGTTTTCACTCTCCAAAGATCTTATAGAGCATTCAAAATTTGCTCTGAATGTTTTGTAATGATTCTGAATTAGCAGATGGAGGCTCCAATTTCTAATAATCTTCTTACCAGAACTTTTAATTTCATCCTTCTTCCCATAAGTGGCTTGGAGAAGAGATATAGCTTGTGAATAGTTCGCAGCTTCCAACTTAAATCCTGAAATCAATTTTAGAGCATCTCCTGTAAGTAAACTTTGCAGATATGAAAATTTCTGAATCGGCTCTAAGTCCACTCGTTGGTGTACCGACACATTGTACAATTCCCAGAAGGAATTCCACTAACCAAACACATCTCCATTGTAATGTGGGAGATCCAATTTTGGCAATCTAACATTAGTCTTCGGTGTGGTCGGAGGATTTCCAGGAGAACGCTTCCTGACATCGCTGTGATGGCATTGATCAACTTATACCAATGTTCTCCATTACTATTCATATTCTGCTTGTTCTTCCACCTCATTCATTCGATCTTCTTCAGTGGTTAAAGCCAATATCTTTTCATTCAGGTCTTGCACAATCTTAATTTGTTTATGAATAAATCCTTGATTGAAGACAATGTATTGACATTACCTGCGGCAATAGCAGAGTCTATCTTATTTATCCATTGGTGATCACACCCTTGTAACCCCCTCGTGACCTCACCAAAGCTTCTCTTTCTGCCATTTTTCCAATGATAATTATCAAACCAGCTAAAACAACAAACCTTTCCAGACTTTCAACAATTTCATCCAACAACTGTTTATACAAAATACAAATATTCAACAATTTCAGCAAATTTTAATTTAATATATATATAACCACCCCATTAAATGCAATTAATCAACACACTTCAAGAGAAATTCACTTCAGAACTTATCACAATAATTATATACAGCTTATAATTAATGCAATGCAAGATGCGTAGTCCCTCATCCCCACCCCACTTGGTCCACTTGTGTTATTACCATTCTCCTGAATCAGCATCACTGCTGACTCTTTCATATATCTTTTTGCTAGTGTTTCAGAGGCTTCTTGAGTCAAATGAACTCCATCATTGCCTAGATCCTCTTCAGTAAGACCATTACCAATGACATAATAACTGATTGACTTACGTAACCTTTGGTTCAACCTATTTCGACCTTTTCGATATTCATCATAGGTTACATATCTCAGGGTTGTGCGGGGTTCTACAGTGACGATATAGACTATCTTGACTCCATCCACATTGGAGATATCATTTACTAGTCCTATGATATTATTTCGAATATCACTTGTTGATTCAGCATCTTCACTATCTAGATCATTACTTCCTATAAAAAGTACAACTGCCTCTGCTTCACTCCCCTTTACTTCTTCAGATGAGATATCATAACAAGTAGCACCACCTTTTGAGCGTGTTATAAAATGAAGGTTTTCCTCTTCTTCTTCATTTATTTCATCAAAGGCATTTTCCATTTTTCTTACCTGAGAATGTCCTAGGATCAGCACTATCGTTTTTTTTTGTTTCTTCACTTTCATTATCTGATATGTCAGACATTCCTACGTCTGATGTTTCTATGTCCAACATTGTTAATAATTCATCAAACTGTTCACTATGGAGAAAAATAGACCAAGCAAGGGTGTAGGAAGGAAACTACCTTATAATTATTAATGCATTATGTCATTATTTTCAACAGCACAACTAGATTAAATTCCCACAAAATTTTCGTTTAAATAAACTTCAACTTAGCTGCTCGGTCATTAACAAGATGGGGTCGCCATGTGCGACAATATTATCAATGTCGACGCAAACTCACTAATACACAAACTCGAAAATTTCACTTTCAACTATTAACGAATTACCAAAATTCAACAACTTTCCAAACCAATTATTATTTCAATCACAAACTAATGAAAATCAATTTTCATACAAATGTTCTCAATTAGTGGCAACGATTAACACTGATCAATTCAAAATGTACAACGCATATATGATTTTCAAATCACTTAAAAGTTCATTTTTTTTTTTTTTCCACAAGTTTCAACCTTCGTCGTTGTAAATGGTTTAATAGCCGTTAAACATTTATGAATCTAAAGAGAACGAAATTACTAATTAAATTCACACTCGCGATTTCCTACTACGATCGATAAATACAATTAATCAAAATAGAGTGCAATTACAAAAGGGAACGATAATATCTTACTCAACAATTTTCCCCATATGATTTACGGCATAAAGTTCGCGTCAACGTTTTCTAAATTGCCAATACCATCCTAGCCATAACAACCCGACGCAACGAACACTTTCTCACGAAGCGCAATACTGGTAAAACACCATTAAGCCTATAAACACCAATATCAAAGTTAAATATATGCGTTATCAATCAGTTAACACCATTATCAATCATCACCCACAAAAATAATCAATCCTGGTCACGGCACCATTTATATCTTTACTCAAAAGAATCCAAAATAGTAAACATATAAAATATTCAATAAATATGAAAACCCAAACTTACCCTAATTTGAGGTTCGCATATTACCAGGTTCACGAACAGATTTTTCAAGGATTCATTTTCTGTTCAATAGATCGAGAAATTGCGTTGTGTTTAAAAATACGTCCTAACAATTACCATATCTTATACGTATCACCCATTATTTAACCAGGAATAGATATACTTATTACTAACCTTTAAACCATTGTGTAATTTCCTATACCACGATCCGAAGGATAGCCTGATTCATTTACAAATGCCTGTCAGTAACAATATCATCGTGCATGCATGCCCTTCAATATTATCACCTAAAACACTTATAATTCTTAGACTTAGCTGTAATACATGATGATATATTTCTCTGAGTTGTGCTGATTCCTTTACCCCCCTCGCATGTTGAGCTACCGTAAGGCGACGATGACCTTTACACTTAAACAACTAAACCGGTACTGCCGGACTCTTGACTCAAATCAGTCTGAGACGAGCTGACGATCCACGCATGCGCGACCCGCATTCACCAACGACAATACTTAACTACCTTGTTAAAGTTACGTAGAGTTAAAACCACCCATTAACGTATTTAACCCTTCAAAACACTTAATATAAAGAAATATTATACTATAACTAACAATTCCACACAATATATATAATAATAATCTACGCATCTTGCACTGCATAATGTTTACAATATTTCTCTTACAAACTAAAGATGAATGATTGTTTACTGGTCTTTATACACTATCGTGATTCCATCTCGAGTCACGATAAACTTATTCCCAGTCTGATCTGCAACGGGTCCATCTTTCGATGAATACTGATCTTGCCACATACCATTAATTGTATCCCAGGTGTCATTTTAAGACATTGCACTCACAGGAAAAATATCATCGGTAATTCCGGGAGGTTTCTCATCCATACATAACTAATCTGTCTATCTCAAAGTTCTTTAGAGATTTATCATCCAGAACAGCGCCAAACACATAGTTGTGATGTACGTATGTATATATTTAAGTATATGTAGAATATATATATACACACATATACAAGCGAATACCACCACAGGAAAATGATAAGTAGAGAAATCCAAGCTCCTTCGTTTTTATTAAGACAATGTCTTATTAAAGACGAAAGCGCTTGGATTTCTGCCTGTTATTTTCCTGTGTGGTATTCGCTTATTTAATGATGTCACGTGCATTTACTGTGATTTTTTAAGAATATATAATTATATATACATACATACATACCTACCTACCTACATAAATATATATATTATATATATATATATATACATATATAATTTGTCTCCTCATATCTGTTAGACTTCTGGATCTTTGTCTTGGTTCAAAATGATAATATTCCTTAGTACTGAACGAGATGCCAAGAGAGTATCCACGATCTATTAAAATGAAATTTAAATGCATTCTTAACGGAGATTATAAGGATCCTTAACAAAAAACTAACAAATCCGCGTTACCGTTCCCAATAACTCGTTCCTCAATTGAAGTATTTCATTTCTTCTCGACAGAGAAGTGCCTTTGCCCGCAAACTGGATTCCAGCTATGAGGAACGCATGGATAACCATAGCCTTGGCTGCTTTGATGGCAATCCTCAAAGACTTCCGCAGAATCCGCGCTGCCAAAAATTGTATTTCACGCTATGTGGAAAGTCGTTATGCCCGACTGGTTACATCATCCAGGATGTCAGCCATGTCAAGAAGGTTAGTGATAATTTGCATTTAGCGCTGTACAATGCGTTTCTTTTTATCACAAACTTATCTTTTATGATTAGAATAGAAAGTGGATCTTAAGACATTAACCAAATTGACGGTTTTTTGTTTTGTTTTTTGTGGCGGTATCACAAGCTAAAAACGAGCTGGCAAGAGCCCCCACAAATCCCCCGCTGCCTAACTCACCCTCAGCCTCACTTTTCCTCACACACTACAGAAAAACACAGGGCAATTGACTCACCTACACCCAGAGCAAAAAACGCAAACACAGTACTCACCCCAACTCCAGATACTCAGGGCTATATTATAGGCCGTGCTGTCCACTGGACGAGGTCCCCGAGACACCAACAACCGCCGCAAACCAAGACACAACCAACAACAAAGAACTATAACCACACAACTCAACAACAACATGACAACAACCAAGAACCACAGCCACGCAACACAACAACAAAAGCAACCAAGGACCACAACCCAACAACACAACAACCAAACAAGGCCTACAACCACAACAACCAAGGACTACAGCCACACACAACAACAACAACAACAACAAGAAACCACAACAGCTCCCAACAACAACAAGAAACCACAACAGCTCCCAACAATAACAACAACTACAACTCAAACAGAAAACTCACAAGCTCAACAAATCTAACAACACAGGCACACCAACTCTAAAGCAAACAATATCAAACTTAACAACAAATTGAACAACAAGTCAATAACACAATTTAACTGACCATCAATGCCTTCAATACCCTTCAAAGACTGCTGCCGACACGCTGACCATCACAGGCTCTGATTACAGACTGACTCAAACTCTGATCTTAACAACTAATCCAAACCGCACCAACAAACAACCCAGAAACTACCAACAGCCAATTCATTAACCATCCATCCACCAATCACGCCCTCTCTCTCTCTTATGGAAAAACCAAAAACTATAAATGCATACTACACGATCTCAACAGCAACACAAACCACGAAACTTTTCTCTCTCTCTCTCTCTCTCTCTCTCTCTGTCAAAGACGTTGTCAAAATGGAGCTCCCATAATCCCTCCATATTTAAAATACCTAACATTGTTTATCCGCTAATACAATTTTTAAAAAGAAATTTGCTACTGTTACCGACAGTCGACTAAAGTTTTAGGATAATATTTATGAGTACTGGCGTCTAAATATTTCTGTAATGGAAAATAGCAAATATAACTTTTATTTTTTTTCTATTCTTTTTTACTACAGATTTGTTCTACAAGCTGCCTCTTGAACAGCATTGTTTGGGATTTTGTTACAACAAAGTTACGGGACACTGTAGACTCTTAAAATCTCACCAGGACGCATCTGTGGCCAGTGCGACAGCAGCTTCTCTTTACGATATGTACTGTGCAAGTAAGTACTTGCTTATGTGCCGCATTTCCAAGTCGCCCCATTGCACGAGACTACATGGTGGATTATATTTCACAAGAATCATTGATGAATCGTGAATAACATAACACTAATTCGTTCCTACAGCCCAACCCCATTTTCACTTTTAATTTTGGAAAGGAAAACATCGAAAATATCGTTCTTGGAAATCAGTATTTTGACTTCGAATGAGAGAAGAGTTTAGTTTATATAAGTAGGTATATTCATATGTATATATATATCATATATATATATATATATATATATATATATATAAAGGTGATATTCTTCCGTGGCATCACCTTTATTTATACATAGCATCACGTTTTATATACTTCGTGATCAAGTTATTCACACACACACACACACACACACACCACACACACACACACACACACACATATATATATATATATATAGATATATATTATTTATATATATATATATATATATATATATATATATATAATTCCTTCTTCATCTGGCAGAGGACTTCAATGGATATAACCCGACTTGGCAGAAAACTGTTCCTGTATTACCCTGTACAAGTGGAAGGTAGCGCTGCCGTAGCGGCGTGCATTGCAGCAGGGGCTGTTTGGCTATGCCTATGGTAAGGTACATGTAATACATGCATACATACACATACGTATAATTAAATATATATACATCCTCAGTGCGTGGCGCAGTCGGTTGGTTTTGGCCTGCCACCTCGGTGGCCACGAGTTCAATTCTCCGGCATTCCACTGAGGGGTGAGAAATGTGTATTTCTGGTTACAGAAGTTCACTCTCGACGTGGTTCGGAAGTCACGGTGCAACGTAAAAAAAAAAAATAAAAAAAAAAACACCACCACACAACATATAATTATATATATGAATATATATATTCATATAAATAAATATACATACATTATATATATGCATTTATATAAAAATAAATGCATACATATATGTAGAAATACTAGTCCACAAATACCGTTTAATATCCTGTTCACTATAACTCGGGAATAACTTACTATACCAAATGGGAGATACAATTGATAAGTCTTTCGTCCCAGGCCGGATTCGAACCGTTGCCTGTTCAGAAACAGCGACAGAACGTGCCTTTGACCACACGGGTGTTCGAAGTCACCGTCGAACGTTGTTTCTAGAACAGGCAACGGTCCGAATCCTGCAGGGAACGAAGCACTTGTCAATTGTAACGCCCCTTGGATATAGTCAGTTATTCCCGAGTTATAGTGAACTGGATATTAAAATGGTATTTGTATCCTGATATTATTATGTGTGTGTGTTTGTGTATGTGTCTGTTTGTATGCGTATTAAGAGGTGAATCTTTAAAGAAAAAATATTTGAGTCAATTGGTATACGATAACTTTTTATCGGCGGTTTGTTTTATAATAATCATACATCTTGTCTTACAAATTTTGCTCTCTCTCTCTCTCTCTCTCTCTCTCAACCAAGAAACCATTTTTTTCATGCATGTTATCTTTGTATTGAATCATTTATCGCAGAGAATGCAGAATGAATCAAAGAGATCTTTCTCTTAATCATGCTCACTAGCAAAGAATTCATTGTGAAGACTCTGTCCCGGTTATCTTTAATAAAAAAAAAAGACGTAAAACTGTTACTGTAAATAATGATAAAGTCAGCTACACAAGAGCTACTTTGTTTCTTTAAACTTCCAGATGAGTGCGAATGAATCCTCTCCCAGATCTGCTAGCAATGGCTATTTTTTTCCCTCAATATAGGACACTGTTCGTTTAACTTTATAATATCTTCCTTTTGAGAATCAACGAGACATTCTCTCTTGTCTTATAGAATGATGAAGAGAAAGCACTGATGTTGAATCTCTCCACGGCCCCTAAGTTCTGGATTGATGGCAGTGATTCAGAAGTTGAAGGTACTTGGGTGAGAAGAGCCACAGGTAAGGGTTTCTATCTACTGTCACTAAAGAGATCTACTGTCATTAAGGATGTCCATACACTGTCATTTAGGGACTTACTTATCCATTAGGGATCTGCTGTCATTAAGGATTTCTGTCTACTGTCACCAAAGATATCTACTGTCATTAATGATGTCCATATATTGTCATTTAGGGACTTATTTATCCATCAGGGATCTACTGTCATTAAGGATTTCTGTCTAATGTCACTAAAAAGATCTACTGTCATTAAGGATGTCCATATACTGTCCATTCAGGATTTATTTATCCATTAGGGATCTACTGTCATTAAGGATTTCTGTCTACTGTCACCAAAGATATCTACTGTCATTAATGATGTCCATATACTGTCATTTAGGGACTTATTTATCCATCAGGATCTACTTTGCATTAAGGAATTTCTGTCTAATGTCACTAAAAAGATCTACTGTCATTAAGGATGTCCCATATACTACTGTCCATTCAGGATTTATTTATCCATTAGGGATCTACTGTCATTAAGGATTTCTGCCTACTGTCACTAAAAAGATCTACTGTCATTGAGGATGTCCATATACTGTCATTTAGGGACTTATTTATCCATCAGGGATCTACTTTCATTAAGGATTTCTGTCTAATGTCACTAAAAAGATCTGCAGTCATTAAGGATGTCCATATACTGCCATTCAATATTTTATCTATCCATTAGGGATCTATGTCTTAAGGATTTCTGAACCTACTGTCACTAAAAAGACTTACTGTCATTGAGGATGTCCGTATGCTGTCATTTAGGGACTTATTTATCCATCAGGGATCTGTCATTAAGGATTTTTGTCTAGTCCAACTAAAAAGATCTACTGTCATTCAAGGATTTTTGTCTAATGTCATAAAAAGATCTACTGTCTTAAGGATGTCCATATACTGTCCATTCAGGATTTATTTATCCATTAGGGATCTACTGTCATCAAGGATGTCCATATACTGACATTTAGGGACTTATTTATCCATTAGGGATCTACTGTCCTTAAGGATGTCCAGATACTGTCAATTCAGGATTTATTTATCCATTAGGGATCTACTGTCATCAAGGATGTCTATACTGACATTTAGGGACTTATATCCATTCAGGGATGTCTGGCATTATGACGGGAATTGGAAAAAGGGATAGGTCTTCTTTTCCTATCTCTTAGGGATTTTCCTTTCTACTATCATTAAGGATTTCTGTCTACTGTCACTAAAAAGATCTACTGTCATTAAGATGTTCCATATACTGGTCATTTAGGGAATTATTTATCCATTTAGGGATCTTACTTATCCATTAAGGATTTCTGTCTACTGTCACTAAAAGACTACTGGTATTTAAGGCATGTCAATTATACTTTCATTTAGATACTTATCCATTAAGATCTACGTCATTAAGGATTTCTGACTATGTCCACTAAAAGATCTAAAGATCTACTGCCATTAAGGATGTCCATATACTGTCATTCAGGATTTATCTATCCATTAGGGATCTACTGCCATTAAGGTTTTCTGTCTACTGTCACTAAGGATGTCCATATACTGCCATTAAGATAGCCAGTTATGAAGTGATTACATTGCTGGGTATAGCCTTTGAAAAAGTTACCATCGAATGTTAATTTTCTTTTACCTAATCACTGATCTCTTCCTTGTTTATCGATCTATTACCTTCTGTTGCCTCTTTCAAATGAATGCCACCATATTCTTCGCAAGAAAGAATTTCAAGTCAGTGGTATATCTGTGGGGTTATTCCGTAAGAATAGTAGGGTTCATCTACCGAATAATAATATTATAATCAGTAGAAG
>NC_061099.1:42437678-42456409 GCF_015104395.2 Macrobrachium nipponense | reverse complement strand
GTAAACTAAATTTCGGGTTTCCCTGCCTCTCTGTTCTCTAGTTCTTTTTTCTCCTCCACGGAAGAGTAACCAGCTTAATCTGCCTTTTGTTAGCAAGAGCTTAGAATTCCAAGAGGCTGAAAAAAATAATTTACTATTTTTCTGTTTACAGATCCTCTATACTGAAAGTAATCTTAATTAAACACTATTTTTAAGCTACGGTACGCCACCCTCAAAAAGGGCTGTATATTTTTAGGCAAGTACAACTCAGAAAATTCAGGTGTCTGTTTGGGTAGTTTACATATCCGCGGACAGATCCTACAGCTCCTAAATATGATCCTAAATAAAAAAAAATTGATCATAGAATAGAAGTTATCCAGAATTCCAAAATATACCCGAAATTTCCCATCAGCTGATATTCCCGTGAAACGTAACTTTTTTCTAAGTACCAGTGATGTGAATGGTGACACGGAGGTCGGAGCTCCTGTAGTTCTTGAGATGGCCGCAGTGAGGCGCTGTACGTCGCACCGCCTCCATCGCGGGAATTTTAAATCAAACCAATCCTGTATTAGGTTGACCCAGGTCATTCCAACGGACATGGATTAATTTACTACCAACCAATAAAAACGCGTCCATGAAAATAATTCATATACCCATACCTTCTCTCACAGAATTCGTTCTTTACGTGGTTCACCGCCGTCATGGATACAACACACGAAGTATTGTTCCCTAAAAAAGTAACAGCGAAACATTACTTCTTGCCAGAACATACGAGTTTTGCCAAGAATATTAAATATGTGGATAAGGCGCGAGCACTGTTCCGCTACGTTCTTACTGACAGCACACAATAAACATATTCACCGTTAACATCTAATTTATCAGTAATGTCAGTTAGTGGTAGCCTAGGCTAGTCTGTCGTTTACAAGTGAAGTAGTAGGTTCAAAGTTCTGTATGCAAAGTAAGGGCCCTGGGCTAGCCTAGGTCAAACTTGTATGCAAAGTAAGGGTCAAACTTTGTATGCAGAGTAAAAGGTCAACCGTAACAAACCGTAAATATGTACATATATGTCTTGACACAGGGAATTGAGAGTTTCGAACGCTGTAAAACAAGTCCGAGGCCGTTCCCCACCCAAAATCAAAACCGTTTCCCACTGGTTCCCTTTTACCGTTGATGTTCCTATGGTTTATTTTCACTGGGCCAACTACAAATCGATGTTATTAACAATTATAATGTTCCCCCTTCTCAGTTCCAAATATGCAGTATACATGTAGATACTTAATTTAAGATTTTTTTCCACGAAAAATCGATAGTCCGCGGAGAGTTAAAAAGCGGTTGCCTTATGCAAAACAACTTATCTTAAATTTTGACGACCTTTGACATATCGGCCGATGGGTATGTTTGTTTGAACAGATTTGTGAAAAAAAAAAATATACTTCGTAGAAATTTGAATCTTGTTAAAAACTTACTCTAAATAAATATCAAGAGGTGGTGAGAAAAATAATGCTCCAGGAAGAAATTACGTAACTTAAGATTATGATCATTAATACATCAAAACACATTAGTTTTCGAAAGAAGAAATATATTATGAAACACTGTCCCCAAAATAAAGGTGTCCAGAAGAGGTAAGTCATAAGAAAAGTGAAATATACCGAATAATAATAATAATAATAATAATAATAAAATAATAATAATAATAATAATAATAATAATAATAATAATAATAATAATAATTAGGTACACGGTATTATACAGATAGATAAAAATGTCCGACGACATTATTTCTTTACTAATAAAATCTAAGAAATAGGACGACTGCTATCCTAGAATTAAGCGGCAAAATACAGTCTGCTTCACTTAACTGCTGTTTAATTACATCGCAACCACTCGCCATAAACAACAGTAATGACTTCACTTATGATGAAGAACTAACCGTTCACCGACGCTTTATTGCGCTGTATGTTTCTTCCAAATGACTTCATGCACAAATGGCCGTCAGATACATACAGCGTTGGCTTGATTTACTTTAATTATTCGTGAAATTAAACTAATAAGTTTCCGTATTTTAAAAGCAATGACATCGGAGTTTTGCATTATAATTTGTTAAGTCAGAAATAACAGGAAATGATTTTTCACATATGAGAAGGAATCAGAGCGCAAATTAACTTTTTTTTATGGATGTCCCCAGAGTTTCACAATCCAAAACACAAAGAAGTTTGAATTCTCGGTTTACTGAAAGTCAACTGATGCAGAATTATATGTTCAATTTATTCTTATTGTCATAGCATTCAGATAAAGAAAAGCATCATTGTTAACATGATTGTCAGGGTTCCTCAAAGTGTGTGACTCAGTATTTAGACGATGAAATTTTCCTATATTCGAAATACCTTTACTAAGCTGAGTTTGCCCTGCCCATTTTATTGAAGATGCTTTGTCTAAGGCTAAGAAAATATTGTACAACCCTTCACACAAGCAGATTGATCACAACAAGAGATGCATAACGCTTCCATATCATGAAAATTTAAAATTAACAGCCCAATTAATCAATAGTCAGTTCATGTTGAAGTAGCTTTTACATATGAAAATTCAATCAAATCCGAATTCAGTAAGAATAATAGCCGAAGAATTGGTAGCGATAGTAACGCCAATAGAGACATAGGAATATATCCCATAAAATTCAAGCTCTGTGATTTATTTTATTTTGAGGAGACAGGTAGGGAAAGGACATAAGATTGCAGGAACATAAAAGGGACTTTGCTCCAAACAGCACTATTCCTACAGAACAGTTTTAGACTTGATTCGTCAATGTGTCTTATCCACAATATTTTCATTCAACAATGAAGGCTATAACAAAAAGTTGCGTAGCCATGGGTTCACCTTATCCCCCATACTTACAAATCTGTGCATGGAATTTGTAGAAATTGAAATACCTCTCCACATGTGATCCCACTTCTAAAACCACTCATTGGGTAAGATATGTAGAATATGTTTCTTCGTGAATTTCCAAGGTAATCAAACAGACTTTGAACAGTTTTTGAGATATGTCCATAGTTTATTATCTTCCATTCACTTTACAATGGAATATGCAGTGGAAAATAAGCTGCCCTCTCTGGATGTTTTGGTATACGACGACCCTATTGCATTAGTTTAAATTTAGTGTCTACAGAAAAGTGACTAATGCTGAAGCTTATGTCCACTTCTATTCTTTTTATAATAATGAAGTAAAGCAATATAATGGTAAATCACATTCTAAGAGCCTTGAAAACATGTGATCCTGAATATATTGAAAGCGGAATTTTCATCATATAAAAAGAAGTTTTTTGGAAAATTATGCTATCCAGAAAATTTCAAAAATCATGCTTTCACTAAAGCCAAAAGGATTTTCTACATAAAAAGTCAATATGAATATACAATGAATAAAAAAGTAACTAACCTTACCATTTAATCTAACTTACGAAATATTAGGAAAACAGTTAATGTCATTTTTATAGATTATAATAGGAAAGCTTGCATTTTAATAACACCAATAATCTAGCCACCTCTGATGCCGCTGGCTCATCTTCTTTCGTTCTAGGTAACAAGGACACACCCAGTGGCCTTGTTGCAGGCGCCCAAGCTGCTGTGGACAACAGACCAAGTGATTCAACAACCGAACCCCCACTTCAAAGATCTGGGCGATTAGCTTGTTTGCCGTTGGAGAAGATGAGGTGATAACGTGAAAAGCCAACTACCCGTCTCAAAAGACCCTATTTGTAAACTAGTCAAAAACAAAGTTTTTGTATAGTCACTTGTGTGGTAATTATAGTCAGATTGACAGGAGGACCGTGCAAGGTGATCGAAAGCTTTCTGCTTTGTATTTTAAATAACAAAATCAAACAGACATACTATTGTGGATTTCTCCTCCATTATTATTATTATTATTATTATTATTATTATTATTATTTTATTATTATTATTATTATTTTGTTCTAAAGGGGGTCCACAATAATACAAAGTGTAAAAAGTCTGTGTATAATTTTGAAGACTTTACAGAAAGCTTTCGAACCCTTCCCTGGGTCATCTTCAGTCCAAAAAAAAATCTTATCTACCCTAATAATAATAATAATTATTCTTATTATTATTGATAAATTCCTCTACCACTTTCCCCCCCATTATCTATGGAATCACCTCCCCACAACGGCTTGTGTACATTAAAATCGCTTAGAAGCATGAATGGAGATGGTAATTGATTTAACAATGACTGAATGTCAGCCACTGAACAAGCAGATCTAGGAGGAAGGTAAATGGAACAGACAGTAATCTCCTTGTCTAAAGTTATCTTTAGTGCAAGCGCCTGTAAAATTGTAGTAAGGGGTTACTTCAGTGTATTCCAAAGATTTACTCACAATAATAGTAGCTTCCACGTGCATGGTGACCGGCAGGAGGACCCGAGGAGAAAATCTCATGGTTAACCCTAGGATTAAAAAACTCTGGACCTAATTTGGTTTCGTGCTGACATACTATAACTAGGATTCTCTTTTAACAAGGCTTTTAGCTCTTCTGCACGTGTACACAGTCCTTTACAATTCCATTACAGGATTTCAAAAGATGCCAATTAAAGAGATCTTTTTAGTTGGCTGACCAAATGAAGAATTTGAAGCTCTTGAAAGAGAGAGCTTACCTGATGGAGATTTGGTCATACTAGTCTTTCTTGGTGGTCTATTCAACCTCTCAGCGGAGGAAGACTTTTTTGATGGCTTAATTTTACATTTTCCTTGCCTTGTTTGGGCAGGTTACAGAGGAGATGTGGAATGGGTACGTAAGCTTTTAGAACTTACCATTTCATATTTACATAATGTACCTCTGCAATATGAGATACTGAAACCGGCAATCTCTCTTGTGGAGGATTCCCTAAATCTGGGAGTGAGATTGCCTTGGATGCCTCTAAAGATGACGCAAGGATGGTTTCTGAAGAAGTCTGAAATGCCCCTAAAGAGTGGGTTTGAGAAGCTCCCCCAAGAGGAAGCTTTATGGAGCTTGAAGTATTTCAAACTCTGAATCAGGAAACTGATTCTTTCGAGGTATGGAGCTCCTTTGCCTAGGCTGAGGAGCTAGATTACTTATAGAAGGACGAGATTCCTTCCTTGGTGGTGGTGATGTGGGAACAATATTACTATACAGTTTCACCATATCACTATGTTTAGATGTCCTAGCTAAGAGTTCTTTGCATATCCCACACTTACGTGCTCTGCATGGGCTTCAAGCAAAGCTTCTTGTTCATCCTTGTACGATTCACAATTCTTATCTCTGGGACTATGTTCCTTCTTACAGTTAATACAATTCAACTGTCTTGAACACTCACCATGCTCTGGGAGACAGCATGTGCCACAGAGCTTAGGTCTTATACATGCATGCTACAAAGTGTTCGATTATTTTGTTATCATGGTTTTTGGAGTAATATAAGTGGGCGTTTTTACTAATGAACACAAGAGTCTTCCTAGACTCCTTAAATTCAGAATAGACAACAAAAGCCTTTTTATAATCTAAAAAAGTTATCCAAACCAAACCTGCCAGGAATGAAGTGTCTGTTACCCAATTTTATTCCTATTTTCTTAATAGCTCCATATTTACTAAATTCCTCATTTATTATTTCGTATCTCATATCTAATGGAGAGACTCAATGAATAAGGTACATTTATCTTCCTCAGGCTCAATACTTGGGCAAATTAAATGGTTCCTGAGTTACCACCATTTTTTTTTTTTTGACATTTCAGCGATTCCAAAGCAGATGTCTCATGTCTCGAATTTGATCCAAGCTCATTAACATTTAAAAGATTTTCAGTTTCCCAAATGAGTGCAGAGGTCTTCATATGTGCCAAAAACAGTTTCATGAGAGGGCACGGGGGAATTCGAATCTTATTGATACAACTATAGAGATCGAATAGAGAGGAAAAAAGAAAAAAAAAAGTCAACCTGAAAAACCTAACAAAGATATCATCAGTCTTTCCTGGAGTTTATTCCACCACTAATGGCAAAAATGAGAACCGACTCCCAAATGTCTACGCCCCTACCCTACCTCACAGGGGATGGCACAACATGATTAGAGTGGCCCAAGTGTAAGCCAAACCCGCTTGATAGGACTGAGAGTATTTCTAGAATATAATCATCCCCATCCTATTCATCTTAAGGGCAAACGGATGAAAGAATGCCGAGAGTCCTATCCCAGAACCAGACCCCCCTGGAATCCATGGTCAGCCTAAAGAATAGTTCTGCCGTGAGCTATCAATCTGATGCCTCTCAGGTCCGAACATTATCGATTAGTTGATGGCCTACACTGTTTCTCACTATTTAACTTCAGATATCAACCCAGTCCCAATTATGATATCTTTTCCTATTTTGTCCCCGTCCAATAAATTTTACAAAAAGTGGAATATAAGAAAAAAAATTAGTCCAAAACAGACTCTTGGATTTAAACCAGGAACATTTCCATGGGTTCAAAGAGCCCCTCACCACGTCAAGAGGTGGTTTCACTTCGAGGGGGTGTATGCGTTCTGTGTGTGTACAATTTCAGCCAAATAAATTCGTTTGTCATTTTATTTGCTGTTATTCACGCTTCAAGTAATTCTCTCTGATAACTAAACTCGGCTGTTCAATAGCTTCTTGGCAAATCTTCCATGAAGAAACCTTGAAGAAGAGGAATTACTAACTGTAGTTCTGATGTCAATTCATGTCATAATCCATTGGATTACAGATATCCAAAAGCGCACACGATTCCATTCTCAAAGAATTCATTGTTATACAGGAGTAATCACCGCCCCCCCCCCCCCCCCCCCCCCCCCCCTCTCTCTCTCTCTCTCTCTCTCTCTCTCTCTCTCTCTCTCTCTCTCTCTCTCTCAAAGAACATAAAGAATTAGATGTTATCAAAGATATGAAGAAATTAAGTGGGACTTTATTGATAATGACTTGTCAAGGTCTATCTAATTCTTGCTATTAGTTTCTTGCTGGTCATACAGTTCACTAGCATCATTAACACTTGGAGATTGTCACACAATCTCAACAAGATGGACGAAGCCTCAGTCTCACAGAAAGAGGAGGTCAACGGCTGCCCAGAAAAGAGGCTTCCACCTTGAAAACCTTCCATTGTGCTCAAAAACAGGCGACGGCCTTTCTCAATTAGGTGCAGATTTATGTCTTGTATTAGAAGTATGTACAATATTACTCTCTCGTATCCGAAAGAAAAATTCTTCTCTGGCAATCTATTCAAATCTGTTTTTTACTTGTGCTATATATTACCATCTCAAAACTGAATGTTCCTCACACATTGAAAGGTATAACTATGACATCAAAATGCGAGGGAATGAAAAAGAGAAATATAGCTCAAATATATATTATACTTTTTGTTGTATTAACAAAGAGAGCCGTGCAAAAGCACAAAAGATACGTTTTTCAAATATAAAATAGAATGTTTGAGCCAACAGGCATCAATAGCGCTATGAAAGGAATTAAAATGGAAATTTTAGAGTCATTGTGGTTAATTTCATGAGAATACAAATGAACTGTATTGCCGCTTTTTTAGAAATGGTTAACAAAAAAAGCAGCAATACAGTTCAATTGTAATTTGATGAAATAAACCACAATGACTCTAAAATTTTAATTTTAATTAATATTATATATATATATATATATATATATATAATATATATATATATATTTATTATATATATATAATTTGTTTGTGATAGAATAATGTCAAGAATAACTGGATTTTAAACCATTTCTATAAAAGCATATATGAAAATATATTAATTCCGAGGTAGAGCGCGAATTAGATATGAAAGGACATTGTAGCTCGATATGTGTATATGAATCACGGAAATGTGATTTGACTTATATGTATATATATATATATATATATATATATATATATATATATATATATATATATAGTATATATATATATATATATATAAATATATATATATATTTATATATATATATATATATATATATATATATCTATATATCATATCGGTATACCAGGGGGCTATAATTTCCATTCAATTTAAACAAAATACTTAACAAAGCCCAAATGCAAAACAGTCATCTGTTCACTCTCTTCATAAGAGTCTACTGTTCTTCAAAATAAACTCAGCCACCAAAACGGAGAAAAATTAATTTCCACAAAAAACTGTCTGTTTTATTCTTTTGCAGAACAATAACTTATCAGAATGAACTTCAGTCTCTTGATCAACAAAATGTCTAGCATCAAAACAATCAGCTGGACATTAAGATTCCCTTTATACATACAACTGCTTTCCGAAGTTACTCAGAAATGAATCCAACAGAAACACAAATGGAGTTTCCTGAAGTGCAATAAATAGCTACCTTCATTGAGGACTTGTCCAATTAGAACGTGAATATTTACAGCATTCATGGTTGCAAAACAACGAAGAAGAAGAAGCTGCTGATGAGAGAGAAGATGCCAACTCACCATTGTTGGTCTCTCACCGATTGTGGATATGATAGTTCGGTTAAGGGATAATTACACTTGACTTCATTATGAAAAGTCTCTGCGCGTTGATTAATGCCTGACCTGCCATTTTCCATTGAGGTACAGCGAGTCATTTACCACATTTTTATAAATTGTTCGGTCCGATCTCTGTCTTTTTTTATATTCTTAAACGCTTTTTTTATATTTATAAGCAAGTTGTATTATTACTTGCCGTACTTTACTGGAAAAATGGTAAGTCAGGCATTAGTCAATGCGCAGAGACTTTTCTTAACGAAGTCGACCAAGGAGGAAATTCTGTTTCGGGATTGAGGGTGGGGGGCGGTTGTGACCACAGATTGGCAGGCTCAAACTGGCTCTAGGACCACACAAAACGCAGTGTTCATCAGTCAGCACTACTGAGAGGTCAGGGCTGGTTTTCTCTCCACTAGCTTGGGTGTTTGTTGGTATTGTAATGTATGTTATTTGGAATATATACATCTTTTGAGGCAGACAGTTTTGGAGGGGGAGGGGGAGGGGGTTACGAATGACATTCTGACATACCGTGAAAGGGTGCAGGGGCCAAAAAAAGATGCGAACGACTGTGGTTAGACGGCTTAGAAACGGAATTTCATGAGAACAGAAGCCGAAATGAATAAAACTAATTCAGGGGCAATTTGTGTAGTAACCAGTGACTCTAAAACGTAACCTACGGAGCCATTATCTGTTTAATGAAGAGATTAGTGAATCAGAACGAAAGAGGAGAGCAGACAGAACACGAAATTCGGAATTCTGTGAGAAAAGATAATTTTAATCATAGACTAAAAGCATTAGGGTGAGGAGTGCATCATGTAGGGTTGGCGGGTAGGGTTTGGTATGATTTACAAATCATAAAATCTCCCATACTTTCATTTCTGAGGATATGAAAATCCCTACTGATATAATTAATGGGAAAGAAATAAAAAAGAGAAAAAAAACGCCCTGTGGGCGGACGGCTGGTGGAACCGATAGCGTCCAAAGAAGAGACAGAAGGGATTCCGAATGTGCCCAGAGGGATTCTGGCTTCAGAGAAACACACGAGTAAGGCAGACCTTAGGGAATTATTCCATCACCAACGAACTAAACAGTCTAATGCCCCAGAGGGATTCTGGCTTCAGAGAAACACACGAGTAAGGCAGACCTTAGGGAATTATTCCATCACCAACGAACTAAACAGTCTAAGTTTCGGAGTAGAAGAGTGTAGAGCAAAAAAGAATTAGCGGTGTAGATCAAATAAAAATAATCTGATGACATGGTAACTAGAGCACTAACTCTCTCTCTCTCTCTCTCTCTCTCTCTCTCTCTCTCTCAATTTAACACTTATCATTTTCCCATATGCACGCTTATGCATGGTAACCATATCATCATTGTATATTCTCTCTCTCTCTCTCTCTCTCTCTCTCTCTCTCTCTCTCTCTCTCTCTCTGTAATATGTATCATTATCCTTTTCCCATAGTGTGCTTATATGCATGGTAACCATGAGGCTCAATAAGACTCACTGTGCATCTCTCTCTCTCTCTCTCTCTCTCTCTCTCTCTCTCTCTCTCAGTGGAATGGTGGACAAATTAGTAAGAAATGCAAAGATATATGAGGATAAGAGAGTTGCATCCATTTGTAAAGAAAGTCCCTTAAGAGACAACAGAGGAAACCTAGTGAATTCAGACTTGGAAAAAGCAGAGTTATTGAATAAGTTTTTTACTAGTGTTTTCACAATTGAAGACACTGCTTCAATCCCAGAACTAGCTATTAAATAAGGAGGTGCAGAACCGCTTGACAACATAATATTTACAAAAGATTGACATTGATAACAAAATGGAAAAAATTTAAAAAGTTCAAAATCTCCCTGGCACGGATGGGTTAATCCAAGGGAGATGAAAGAGTTAAAAGAGGAGATAGTTCCTCACTTGTATAAACTCTACAGAAAAACTGCAGCACAAAGAAAGGCACCTAAAGGATGGACACTAGGTGCCCCCGTCTACAAAAAAGTTCCAAGAGAAGAGCCAGGAAATTATACACCAATCTGTCTAACATCTGTCCCTTGAAAGATTTTCGAGTCCATAATTGCAGGTCAAATTGTGGATCGCGTTGAGAGAAACAACTTGCTATTAAATAGTCAACACAGCTTCAGACAAAACAGATCCTGCCTATGAAACCTCTTGGAATTTTTTCATAACATGCTCGGTATTTACGACAATAATAGAGCAATACATGTACTCTACTTAGATTTCCAAGAGGCCTTTGACAAAGTTCCACACAAGAAACTGAAGACAAAAGTTAGAGCTTTAGGAATTGTAGGAGAAATTGCAGGCTGGATCGAAGACTGGCTAACTAATAGAAACAGAGATTCGCAATAAACGGGGAAGAATCAGAATGGGCAGATGTGACTAGCGGAGTTCCTCAGGGTTCTGTCCTTGGCCCAATCTTGATTTTGAATTGCATATATAGCATTGCTGTAGGCTTAATTAGCAGGATGGCCAAATTTGCAGATGACACCAAACTAGATGTAAATGCAGCCGACACAAATACAGTTGAAAGTTTAAGAAATTATCTAAGAAAATAGGAGAGTGGTCAAAAGATAGCAAATGCCTTTTACCTTGATAGGTGTAATGTGTTGCAAATAGGAACACAACTCTCATGGCAACTGCATGCTGCTTGGGAACGACATAAATAGAGTAGAAAAAGAAGGAGGACCTTAAGAGTCATTATTCTCAAGGACTTAAACTCAACAAACAAAACAATGAATAAAAGCTGAAGAAAGAGGAACAGAAATTAGTGGGATATACTAAGAGGCAATTAAAATATGGAAACGAGGAAACTATGTGGCAGCTCTACACATCAATAGTTAGACCTCACCTTGAATATGCAGTAGTTTAGCTCACCGATAATAAGAGAGGACATAAATAGATTAGGAGCACAAGCAAGATCCACAAAGTTAATTCCATCCATCAGGCAAATAGGTTACCCAAGACGACTACAGAGCCTGAACTTTGCCTCTTTGCGAGCTAAGCCTGTCGAACGCATTTATGCTGCTGAACCAAACGACGGTGGTTGGGTAGTGAAAGACTGGCAGTGACTGACACAGGATCAAGTTGTGTAGGCAGCATGGATCGCAGGACACGCAAGAAGAAAATCGCGCTTCTATTGTTATAGCAATGTGTACAAAGATAAAAGCAACAAAGCAGAAAAGGATGTGGTGTAAAGAGTGGTTACGAAGAAGAGAAGACATAGGAAGTCACGTGACAATATTGCGGTAACTGAAACATGGTTATGAGGCAGATTTCATCAAACTATATGAGAATGGACCCTAACACTTTTTAATAACATTCTTATCGAAAGTGGAACCATATATAATGAAAGAAGATACCAACATGAGGCAAAGTATTTCAGCTGAAGCTCGACTGCATGCAACATTACTTTTTCTGTCAACAGGAGTGCAATAATTCCAGAAACCTACAAACAAATCTATGAAGTCCTGAGGAAAGACTACCTTAGGGTGAGACTTACCAATACGTAAAACATCACATTCACACCAGTCATATATCTGATAACATTGGCGGATCTAGAAATCTCTCATAGAGGTTGGGATGTACTTATGATTATCATTTGATATATATGTAACGTGCACACATACAGTACACATATAACAATAATTATATGTATGCACACACACACCATGATGTACATCCATATCGGCATATATATTTTATGTATAAGAGAGAAGAGAGAGAGAGAGAGAGAGAGAGAGAGAGAGAGAGAGAGAGAGAGAGGGGGGGGAGGGAGAAATGTAAATAAATTTCAATTGTTACATTGATTCCAACAGCTATAGCTTACCAAAAATTAACCGGTGAAGTTGGTTTTGCAAGTGCAAATATTAAAAAGCAGCAGTATTAGTATTAGTAGAAAAGTGGTAGAACCAGTATGAGTGGTAGTAGTAGTAGTATTAGGGCTGCTGCCTTGTATAATAAGGCGCCCTATGAGGTAATGTTAGACTTGCGATAATCTTACGCTAAGTCGGTTGGTTATGCACTTCCATACTCATTGGAGTGTCTTGGGGTTTCATGATAACTTAAGTATCTTCTTTCGTTATGACGACGATGTTGTTAAACTCATGATGATATCTTCTTTCTGATGTGAGGTTCTAGTAGAAAGCGCGAAGTATAAAAAATACTATATTCTCTTGAGATTACTTGATGAAGATCAGACAGGATTGTACAGGTCTTCTAATGACGATGGCTTGATCGCTTCTGCAATGATGGATGGCTAACTTTCAAAACTCTTACATGATGAAGCTTAGATAAAGATGTACAGGTCTGCCAATGATGATGGCTAATTCTATTCTGCTACCATCTCAGTTACAAATCATAAAGGAAGCAAACGGTAGCTCGAACATTTGAACATACATGCAGATGACACATTACAAGTCACGTAAGCCGTTTGAATTATAGGTCGCAGTAGTTGTCTCAAGCAGGAAGCTTGGACTAATGTTTTTCAAAACAAACCACAGGTGACGGCATGTCATCTTAGCCTACTTTATTGTATAACGTCATCTTTATCATCTTCTGGTCTGATCACATTCCTGCAAGCAATCTGGTTGACCTCTTAGTTTTAGTTTTTATATATATGGAATAACATTCCATATTTTTATTATGTAATCACTTACATAAAAGCTCGGTCAGCTACAAAACCAACCACTGAATATTACTCAAGCTTGACTTGCATTTGACTTATAGGAGTGTGATACAGACACTATGTGAATATATATAGACATATAGAAAATACTTATAAGTAAAAAAAAAAATTCATGGTGTACACAAATACAGATTCAAGTAATAAGATATAAGACACAATATGCATATGATGATATTCGTAAATAATAGTGATAACGTGATATATACTTATACAGTTTTTCACTTCATCTCATTAAGATACATATGCTACAGAAAATACTAATGTACTCTGATTATTGCATAGAATAAAGATTAACATGATAAAAAATCATATTTTAACTGATAAAAATTCCTATATGAAGTGATAAAAATTATTCATTTTTATGCTAACGGATTCATTGATTTTTATGCTAACTTTTATATAACTGGTTCATTAATCCATATACTAATTCATATATAACTGCAGTTATTGGTAAGATAAAAGGTAACAGATTGATTATAGGCTACCTGATTTATTTATACATATGTATATGGATTCATATAATTATGATTAATATATGTGCACTTAATACATCTGATTCACATAAACGACTAATCTAAGTGATTAATCTAGGTGCCACCTTTAAATAGATTCCTAGTGCGTACACGCAAAAGATATATTTCGACTCTGTTATTTATGATCATTTATATATAGATTCCTAGTGCATACACGCAAAAATATATTTTGACTCTGTTATTTATGATCATTTATGTATAGGATACATGATACTTTATTTATAGGATACATGACCGAGGTTATACTACTACACATTTAACTAGCGTTCGAACAGCTTTTCATCCATTACACAGTTCCAGACAACCACCTATAGCCAAATGAAATGGCCAATTCCAAATGGTTAAAACAAGGGGAAAATTGCCTGGGCAGAGTCCAACGTTCTATTTTGGCTTCATACTTGTTCTCTGTATCTTAAGCCACACGAATACATTCGCGATGAATAAAATCATCCCCAGCACGAGTCCTTCGCCAGCAACGTAGAGTTCAATTTCCTTCGAGTCGTAATTGTCGGAAGTATGTCCCTTTTGTAGTCGATTTCCGACAGGCGCCGGAGCATTCCGCATTAAAACGAGATTAACGACGGGATACGGGTGTTGGTCGGCGAAGTCCACGAAATAAGCTGTTCACTTATGATGGTGCTTATTCCTTTCACATTGTAGGCGGTTGTTACTTACTGCAGTCGTCCGCAGCGACGAACGGGTTTTTGAAGTTGCGATGTGAAACTCTCGTACTGCAGGATACTGTAACCAGGTTCCATTAATCAGCCTGCAAGTGAAATTATACTTGTCACAAGGGCAAAGTAAATTCAGACACCATCCAAATACAGGAGGTGAAAGCCATTAAGAACCAGGACTTAACCCACATGAATTCGCTGATATTTTATGGAATTCAAAGAGTCAGCTGTACAAACTTTTTTATCCCAATGGCATTAACAATGAGTGAAATCCTATCCAGGTTCTCTGGATGACTGTAAAAATATTCATAATTATAAAAAATAAACAGATATCAATACGAATCCCAAAGAAAATTTGATATTACTGGTAGTAAGTTACTAGACAAGAAGTGGAAAAACGGAGCTATTTGTAAGATTGCCCGGCAACATAAGAGTCAAAGAGAATATCAATCATGATTCTGTATTTCTCTATGCTAACTGAAATTAAGCTCTGATACAATCCGATCCTATGTGCCCCTAACAAAAGTTTCATATTCAATTTTCTCACGCGCATCCTCTGAGGTTAATTTTTAGGCAGGAGATGCTATGAAAGAACCCACTATGTAACTAATTTCTATGTAAACTTTGGGTTTTTCAAGAAATATGTGTCATTTTCCCATGAATGTATTTACTTGAATTGTAATAGACTAATGTTGAAAGTAAATATTTCATATACATGACTTGATACTTCTAAATGTCCGTTTACCAATGTCATAAGCTGAATTATTGACTCTAATTGTCTATGAGGTTCAGAAAAAATTAGTTGATTTTGATGTTATGGAAATTCTGTTTGCTTATTTTTGTTCATTAATTTTAAACAATTGCAATTCCTTAACTAAAGTTGCATTGCTCATGCGGATAGACACTTGTACTTAACGTCTGCCTTGCCCATGAGAAGTTCGGGCTAAGCATTCCTCTCTCCAGCCAACCTGCTTTGCAAGCGGTTTATTGAGGTTAAAAGGAACAATGCTGATCCGGCAAATGCGCCATGCACCTTCTAGACTGATGACCTCATCACCAGCTTAAGAGTTACGTTACTTGCTGTAATAAATACGACTTTAGTATAAATTGGGTATTTTTTGTATTAATACTCCATCCCACACGAGAAGAATGTCGGAAAAAAAAAAGTACCAAAATTGAACAATATATAAGTTTCATGTTGGAAATCTGCATGATTGTAAGTAAATGTAATTATATTAAATTATATATTCCTTATTCAAACTAATGAAAAAAGGTTTCCATACAAATTTTATATATACTATTTGCCTGTATAAGATTATTCGCATAGATATACATTTTCACTTCTAGACTTCCTGACTTTAAAATCCTCTTTTTATTTTATTTTATTTATTTATTTATTTATTTATTTATTTATTTATTTTTCATTGACTATGAATATAAATCACCGGACAGACAATATGTCAGTAGGTTTTGATATGTGTTTGAACTTTAGCTTATTTGTCATTACTAAAGCGTTAAGTTAGAGTTCAAATCTTTATGCATATATATTTGGGAATATTTAATTAACCTATGGTTACGTTTTGCTTATTGATTTTATTGTGATTCCTTTTTTATTATAATTTGTAACCCTTCCGACTTCTTACGGACTGTATTATATTGACTCCACTTGTATCCATATTTATTTTATTTTATTTTTTATATTTGATAAATTAATGGTTGGCTTGAATATGTGGAAAAGTGTCCTAGCGGCGTACCGTATAAGGTTACTTGCGGTATCATTTCTATAGATACAAGATATGAATGATAAAGGTACTTAAAACCGCGAGAACCGCTTTAATCCAGTTCGGATCCAATATCACGAGTTGTAACTCGTAAGACATTGACAATTTCCTATTTATCCGTTCTACCAAACCGATTGACTCTGGGTGATAAAATATAGTATTGGTTTTCTTAGTGGAAAGGAATTCACACGAGTTAAGGAGATTATTATCGATTTACACCTCCCGAGTCAGAGATTATTATGTGTTTGAATTCCATGTTTACTGATTTAGCACTCATAAATATTCCTAGCACTACTCAATTGCGGTGTTTGTTTTTTTATGTGCTATTAATTCTATATAACGTGTTCAAGGGAACTATTAACACTAAAAAGTGTTATTTCCTCTGTCAGACTCGTAATTCTGTTAATAATTCTATGTATATTCTTTCACGGATTGATTTGGCACGGGACAGGCCTCTAAACTGACAGGTGTCTTAGTGTGTCCCTTGTTGTCATGACACGTGTTACAATTAGTTATGTGCTTTTTATATCTGTAAGCATTGTAGGCCAGTAAAATAGTGATTTGGCTTTCTGTGACATAATAGAGAACCCTGGATGACCAGTTTAGGGCGATTGGTATGAAAGAGATTATTACTACTACCTGGTCGTTAGTCACCTGCTGTGTTCTTCGGGTTTTCCTCGTCACGGACCTACATATAATATTACATTTGATTACATAATTCTAATACATATACTTCAAATATACTTTTGCTTTAGGGTGTCCGTTGGAACAGTATTTATTGTTTTGCTTAGCTGGCGGACCCTTGGTTTCCGTTTCTTCGAAGTGTTTTATTGTTTTGGCTTAGCTGCTGACCCTGTTTCCGTTCGAAGTGTTTATTGTTTTGCTTAGCTGCTGACCTTGTTTCCGTTCGAAGTGTTTATTGTTTTGCTTATTGCTGTTGACCCTTGTTTTGTTCAGTTTGTAACAGTTCAGCGTTCCAACCCAGATATTCAATGCTCGCGATCTCTTGGGTTAATGAATTTTCTTGTTTAGATACGGTTTTAACAATAGGCACGGATGTTTCTATATCTTTTAGTCCAATTAATGGATCTTTGCAGTATGGTGCGGGTTTGCGGGATAATGCGTCAGCTAAGATATTTGCTTTCCCAGGTAGATATCGTATCTTGGCTCCAAAGACCTGAATGATCATATGCCAATGAGTTCCTTTGGGACTGTGATTAAAGCCTTTGAAAAACTCGGTAAGTGACTTATGGTCAGTAAGGATTTTAACAGGATAGCCGTAGATTATGAACTTGAAATGTACTAGTGAGTTAACGATACCTAGCCCTTCCTTGCCTATTACTGCATATTTACTTTCAGAGGGCTCTAGTTTACGTGAATAAAAAGCTATAGGGAAGAACTGTTTATCATATTGCTGAAGTAGTACCCCTCTTACCCCTTGGTCTGAGGCGTCTGTTGCTATAAAAAAAAAGTTCCTTATTTAAATCAGGGATTTTTAAGTTAGGTGAGCTGCATTATTCCGCTTTTAAGATATCTAACGCCTGTTGATGCTTTTTAGACCATAATAAATCTACGCCCTTCTTCGTAAGATCTGTTAAAGGAGCTGTCATGATTGAAGAGTTACATATTTACATACGATTGTAATACCCACTACAGCGCAAAAGTGCTGTATCCCCCTTTTAACGTTAATAAAGTACCGGAAAGTTATGAATAGCCGACACCTTACATGGACTACTTTAAGACCTTGGACTTGACACATGAAACGTAAATAAACATGTTCGGTTTTTAAAAACTCACATTTAGATATTTTACTCTGAGATTATTTGTCTTTGTCTCTGTAGCACTAGCTCTAGTTTATGTGAATGTACTTCTAAGGTATTAGAAAAGATTACAAGACCAACCATATAGGCATGTAGGGTATCCCCTAAAAGTCTCCAAACACTATATTGTAATTGGGGCGTAACGTAAGCCGGAGGCATATGTAAAAATGATAATGTCCCCTGAGTGTGCTGAAAACGGTGTATGAGGTACAATCACTTAGGTAATGGTATCTGGTGAAAGCCTTTAAGTAATTCCAAGCTGGTGAAAAATTTATTCTGATCTAACAAAGATAAGATATCGTCGGTCCATGGCACTGGAAAACGATCGGGAATCGTTTCCTTGTTTAAGCGACAGAAATCTATGCAGATACGCCAAGTACGATCTTTTATGGCATGACGTTTGAGGGAAAAATTATATGGGCTGTTTGATTTTCTAATGACTCCTATTACTAACATTTTTTTCAACTTCGTCATTTATCTCTATTTTGAAATTTCATTGGGAGGCTATACAAAGGTACGTAAATAGCTTTGTGTTTGTCCTTAGACCATATTTTTTGTAAATGACATCCGTTTTCCAGAGATCACTCGCTTGTGGAGAAACATCCTGGTATTCAGATAAAAAGATCAAAAAAAAAAATTTCTGCTGAGTCACCTCTGCTTGAATGACTTTACGGATATTACTTTAGATAGAGTATAAGAGATTATTCATCTGCGACTGGTTGGGCGTGATTAAAAATTTTCAACAATAAAAA
>NC_061099.1:42425037-42432178 GCF_015104395.2 Macrobrachium nipponense | reverse complement strand
AGTTGAGTGCAGATTGTACATCATCTCATTTATTTTTTATACAATGTTGGCCTACGTTCTACACCTGCGACAAAACGGGGAAGTATTGAGACTACAGGGCCTCAAACCTTAATATGGCGTAACACGACACGACATCAAATGGACTTCACGCGACGTGTTGATATGTTTGATTTTTCGCGCCTTTCAGTACTACATGTCGAGTGTGAGTAATTATCACACTGATAACTTTTATCAGAGTGTGACGGCAGGCATAATTCAGAGCAACCAATTTCACATATCGTTTGTGGTATCGTGTGTTTCCGGTGCGTTTTCCTTGTCGTGAATTTGTAATCATGAGACAACGATAGTGAAGGATATTAAAATGACAGTGTTAAAGTCCAGGATTAGGAACAGGAAGCAGACATCAGCCAGTTTCATTGGTAATTGATCACCTTTGTGTATCGTGTGAGTTGGTGGTTTCCTTATGTGTAATTGCAATCATGAGAACAGTATTGATAAGAAGCGCCAACTATAGTGAAGGATATTAAAATGACAGTGTTAAAGACCAGGATTATGTGGTGAGGAGGAACATGAAGCAGGAATGGAAAGTTTGCCAATACTACCCTTGCAGAACCTGTATGTCATGTGGCCTATAGTGCCGTTCGTGCATCATCTTCCCTTTTGTCGATAACTGGTAGCTGTACTTTTCGTATAAGCTTTTTCAATTGCAGTTTTCAAGGAAGACAAAAGGCTGCGGTGCATTGAGAAGAAGGGTGACGTTCATTCCCAAAATTTCCTCCCATAACCGACATAGGTGGTAACGTCACACGTAAAGAAGCAAATTACCTAACCTATCATCCGTCCACTGATATCTGGAAAAGAACGAAATGGTATAGCTTTTTCTCATCCACTCTTTTGGCCCTTTGGTGGTCCTTGGCCAAGGTTTTGGGTCTCGTTAACACTACTATCTGTCAGAGTGAACCATATGGGAACTTGGATTTAAATACACAGTGCAGGACTGTAAACTGGCGAGTATGATTTTTAAATGTTGGTTTTTGTTAGCTTTTACTTATTAATTTCGGGATAACAGAGCCAAAACATTAATTTCCCTTCCAAAATGAGTTATATTTTAGGTTAAATCGTAATAAGTACCCATGAGAATTATTAATCGCTAATATTTAAGGTACTGAACCCCACACGGGAAAAGGCACGTAGGTCTAGTAATATACTAGTTTCGGCCTCTAGTTGCACACAATTTCATGCCTCCATTCGTATTCTCTTTCTTCCATCTTCCTGTCCACCTGCTCGTAACCATTGATTCGTAGTGCAACTGCTTTGGGGTTTTCCTCCCGTTATACTTTTCAAACTTTTCATTGTCAATTTCCTTTTCAGCGCTGAATATGCCGTGTTAGCCCACGTGCATGGCATGTATGCCAAAAATCTATAAATTTATCAGTCAAGTAATAGTATACAGGTAGGTATCTAAAATGTGAGGAAATCGAGACGTTGAAGGGTTAGGCCAACGTTGATATTACGTACTTATCTGGGTAGATTTCATATTTATACTTCAACCCATTAGCCAATAAAAGCTAAGCAATGTAATAACGGGTGTGGAAACGTCTATCCCAGCTCTGGAATTTCACATGCATGCTCCAAACAACTAGACTTAACACTGTTGGTAGCACATTGGAAGTGGTAATGTCAGTCTTACTACATATGCAGGAATTACGGTAACCAATTAAGAAAATTCAAACGCGACAACATTCCTCCTCTCTCTCTCTCCCTCTCTCCTCTCTCTCTCTCTCTCTCTCTCTCTCTCTCTCTCTCTCTCTCTCTCTCTCTCTCTCTCCCAAAACTCCGTTTTCTTTAACCTGCGACGGCAAAATCTTGCACTCAGAGATAAGCGTCAAAGGAAGTATATTTGTCACTTATTATTATTATTATTATTATTATTATTATTATTATTATTATTATTATTATTATTATTATTATTATTATTATTATTCTATTTTTTGGTCTATTACAGTCCTCCAATTCGACTGGGTGGTATTTATAGTGTGGGGTTCCGGGTTGCATCCTGACTCCTTTAGGAGTCCATCACTTTTCTTACTATGTGTGCCGTTTGTAGGATCACACTCTTCTGCATGGTTTATGGGTACAATTTCCACTGGCATATCCCATATCCTTCTTATTTCTATTTTCAGGTCTTGATACTTATCCATTTTTCCCTTTCTCTTCAACTCTGGTGTCCCATGGTATTGCTACATCAATGAGTGATACTTCTTGATTTTGTCAATCAACGTCACGTCTGGTCTATTTGCACGTATCACCCTATCTGTTCTGATACCATAGTCCCAGTGGATCTTTGCCTGATCGTTTTCTATCACTCCTTCAGGTTGGTGGTGCTCGTACCACTTATTACTGCAAGGAAGCTAGCTGGTGTTTCTTGCACAGGCTCCAGTGGATGGCTTTTGCTACTGAATCGTGCCTCTTTTTCTACTGGTTCTGTGCAAGTGCCGGACATTCGTTTGCTATGTGGTTTATGGTTTCATTTTTCGTATTGCACTTCCTACATATGTCAGAGATGTTATTTCCATCTAACGTTCTTTGAACATATCTGATTCTTAGGGCCTGATCTTGTGTCGCTGTTATCATTCCTTCAGTTTCCTTCTTGAGCTCTCCCCTCAGTAGTCATTGCCACATGTCATCGCTGGCTAGTTCTTGAGTCTGTCGCATGTATTGTCCGTGCATTGGTTTGTTGTGCCATTCCTCTGTTCTGCTTTTCTTTCTCCTGTCTGTATATTTGTGGGTCTTCGTCTACTTTTATCAGCCCTTCTTCCCATGCACTCTTGAGCCACTCGTCTTCACTGGTTTTCATATATTGCCGCAGTGCTCTGTTCTCGATGTTGACGCAGTCCTCTATGCTTAGTAGTCCCCTCCCTCCTTCCTTTCGTGTTATGTATAGTCTGTCGAAATATTTCCTCTTGGGTGTAGTGCTTTGTGTATTATCATGTTTCCTCGTTTTCTGGTCTATGCTGCGGAGTTCTGCCTTCGTCCATTCCGCTATTCCTGCACTGTGTCTGATTACTGGTACTGCCCATGTGTTCATGGCTTTTATCATATTTCCGGCGTTGAGTTTTGACTTGAGTATCGCCTTGAGTCTCTGCATAGTATATGCTTTCCTTATCGTGACCTTCATCTCTTGGTGTTTCATATCTCCTCCTTCCATTATTCCCAGGTATTTGTATCCCGTCTCATCTATGTGTTTGATATTGTTCCCACCTGGTAGCTTTATCCCTTCAGTCCTTGTTACCTTGCCCTTTTGTATGTTGACTAAGGCACATTTTTCTATTCCAAACTCAATCCTGATGTCCCCAGATACATTCCTTACTGTCTGGATTAGGGTATCTATTTCCTTGATGCTCTTACCATACAGCTGATGTCGTCCATGAACATCAGATGGTTAATTCTGTTGCCTCTTTTCTTGAGTTGGTACCCAGCATCCATCTTCTGCAGTTCTTTAGTCATGGGAATCGTGGCTACTACGAAGAGTAGTGGGGACAGTGAGTCGCCGTGGAAGATCCCTCTCCTGTTATTAACCTCTGCTAGTCTTATTCCAGAGCTTGTAAGTATTGTATTCCAGTTGCGCAGTGTATTTTTGAGGAAGCTGATGGTGTTTTCCTCTGCCCCATATACTATTTTCAGGCATTCTATTAGCCAAGTGTGTGGTCATGTCGAAGGCTTTCTTAGTCTATCCATGCCATGCTTGGTTGGTTTTCCTTCTACTGTTCTTCATTACCATTTTGTCTATCAGGAGCTGGTCTTTTGTGCCCCTACACTTCCTTCTGCAGCCTTTCTGTTGGTGGGGGATGGTGTTTGTATCCGCTAGGTAGTTGTATAACCTTTCACTGATGATACCTGTTAGTTATTGTTTATATTTCCCTTACTCTTGTCTTTTTGTACTAAGGATGTTCTTCCTGTGGTCATCCATTTGGGCGCATGGTGATTTGTGATACAATGCCGGAGTTGTTCTGCTATTCGTGGGTGTAGAGCCTTGAAGTTTTTGAGCCAGTATCCATGGACTTCATTGGGACCTGGGGCTTTCCAGTTGGGTATTTTCTTTAGTTAGTGTCTGATTGCGTGTGTCGTGATCTCAGTGAATCTTTGTTTTAATCTCCCTGTTTCTTCTTCCTTAACTTCCTGGAGCCATGTTGCATGTTTGTTGTGTGATACCGGGTTGCTCCATATGTTTTCCCAGAGTCTCTTACTTGGTTCGGCTTCCGGAATTTCTTGGTGGTTGTCTTCCCCTCTTAGTTGGCTGTATAGTCATTTCTGGTTGGTTCCGAATAGCTTGTTCTGTTGGTATCCCTTATTCCTGTTCATGTACCGTTGGATCTTATGGGCTTTGGCCTTAAGCCTCTATTTTACATTTTCTATTGTGTTGTTTAGTCCCCTCTCCTGTACTTTGTATTTCTCGTTCAGTTCCTCCCTTGTTTTCTTGCTTCTTAGCCTTTTTTCTGCCATCTTTCAGTTTACTCAAGTCAGACCTCATCACCATGATTTGCTTTTCCAGACGCCTTTTCCAAGGAGATTGGTGTTTTGGTTTCTGTTGGGTTGGTTGTGCTGGTGGTGTTGGTGTTCGTATCTCCATCAGTTCTGCTATTAATCTTGCTCCTGCATATGCCAAGTTATTTGTTTCTGTGATACTGGTGGTATGTATTATTCCCATTATTTCATTGACCTCACTTGTTTTCTCCCTTAATTTCTTGGTGTTGTAGGCTTTCATGGAGGGGATCTTTGTTCTCTTTGTATCTGGCTCCATCCATTGTCTGATCTTTTCTACCCATTCTGTCCTTTCTGTTACTTCATCGGTGTTTCTTCGTGTGTCGTTGTTTGATACCTCATCATCCTTGTCGTCTTCTGTGGCATCATCTCTCAGTTCGTCTTCTTGTAATTCGTTGCCGTGTGTCATTTCCCTTACCAGTTCTTCTCTTTCTGCTGGGGAGAGCCAGTTCTTTTTCTTTATATTTCTTACTTGGTCTGCCAGCCTCTGCTCTGTTTGGGGGGTGTTATTCCTCTCATTCCAGATGTTGACCAACTTTCTTCTATAACCTCTCTCCGTCGGGTTGCCTCTGATGTAGCATCTCCATATTTCCTTATTTTCTTCTCTTGTCCATTTCTTCCTCTGGTTTGCTTCTGTAGCTCCAGTCTCTGGTTCCTTGTTACTGTCGTTGTGGTGGTCAGTTACTTCATGACGACCTCCAAGTACCTGACCGTCTTCCCCTTCAATTGTGCTGAATACCTGGCTGCCAGACGAAGCTCCTCTG
The DNA here is from genome assembly GCF_015104395.2 of Macrobrachium nipponense. Classification (NCBI taxonomy): domain Eukaryota; kingdom Metazoa; phylum Arthropoda; class Malacostraca; order Decapoda; family Palaemonidae; genus Macrobrachium; species Macrobrachium nipponense. The sequence goes on along the minus strand of NC_061099.1, from coordinate 42,426,872 downwards.
TTGCCAGAGGTTCCATTTACGTCATTGTCGTTTAATCTTTCATTTCTTTCTATCATTTATTTTTTTTTTTCTATCTAACCCATAGCTGGACCCTACCCCATCAGGAATAGGTACTCATTTACAGCTGAGTAGACTGAGGATATTATGGTAAAGATCCTTTCCCAAGGAATCGACGCCAAGGAGAGCGGTCACCCATCCAACGACTGACCAGCCACAATGTTATTACAAAAGTGATTTTCCAGGTGAAAATTTGGTTAATATAATATGCATAATAATGTGAGGAATAATGCTTCCTCATTCTTCAGTTCATGTTTTTGGTAGCGGTTTATCCCTCTTAGAAGAAAGAAGAGGCTTCAAACGGTGCACCCCTCCCCCCTTAACCAAATTGGCCAAATAGGCTTAAAAACGGTCCTGACACACACACACACACACAGACACACATGTGCTCTCTCTCTCTCTCTCTCTCTCTCTCTCTTTCTCTCTCTCTCTCTCTGAATGTATATATATATATATATATATATATTATGTATATATATATATATCTTATATATATATATATATATATATATATATATATATATATATATATATATATTATGTATATTATAATTATGATACACACACACAGGCAGTCCCTGGGTTACGATGGGGGCTCTGTTCTTGAGACTTGTTGTAAGGCGAAAATCGTCATAAGCTGGAACATCATAAAAAAATCCTAAGAAAACCTTACTTTTAAATGCTTTGGGTCCATTAAAAGGTATGTAAACTTCATTCTTATTGCATTTTTCATCAAAAAAAATTCAAATGTTCATTATTTTGCATTTTTGGTGTCATATTTCTTGCCAGATCAGTGTTGTAGGTGTCGTAACCCTGCAACATGCATTGTAACCCTGGAAATAATTTCTGATGAATATAATTGAAAAGTGCCTTAACCTCGGAACGTCATAAGCCGAACCTGTCATAACCCGGACTGCCTGTATATATATATATATATATATATATATATATATATATATATATATATATATATATATAGATAGATGTGTGTGTGTGTGTATACATATGTATGTAGTGTATAAACTAATATTATTATATAATAGTTATATATTATGTATATATATATATATATATATATATATATATATATATATGTATATATACATAAGTATAATATATTATATATATATATATATACATAATATAGATATATATATATATATATATATATATATATATATATTATATATATATATATATATATGTTAATATATAATATATATATATATATATATATATATATATATATATATATATATATTATATATATATATATATATATATGTATATGCTTAAAAAATCACAGTAGATGCACGTGACTTCATAAATAAGCGAATACCACGGGAAAATGATAGTCAGAAATCCAAGCGCTTTTGTCTTTACTCAGACATCGTCAAGGAGCTACTAAAGTACAATTGGAGAGGAAGGCCTCAGGTACAAACAAGATCAGGAATACCAGATGGTTAATTATCAAAAGGGTAAAAATTAAAAGGGATAATCCAGGATTATCGGATATCACACGGTCACAAACTTAAACAGATTCTGACCCTAACCGAAATTACAAAGTATCTTTACAGTCCAAAACATGTAAAAACTTAATATATTAATTTTGTTGCTTATATTTATCTACAACTTTTTTCATTATGAAAGCATCAAGTTTAAATAAATCAAGACTTAAATTTAGAACATTTCTATTATTTGACTTGATAAAACAAGATTCAATGATATTCCTTTTAACTGTGTCATTACATGGGACTAAGGCTCTTGCTTGACTCCAG
>NC_061099.1:42410037-42412537 GCF_015104395.2 Macrobrachium nipponense | reverse complement strand
GCAAATAGGCGAATTTTCTGCGAGTAATGGGTGTATTTTTAAAAGTAAATTGTTTTAACAGTCATATTCAAGCTTCACTATCAAACAATTCCTATTGTAAAGGACCTCAGGCTTGTTTAATCGGGAAAAATATAATTTACTTTTAAAAATTGTGTTTTTATAATATTTTTGGGTGTCTGGAACACATTAATTGTATTTATACATTATTCCTTATGGGAATTATTGTTTATACGCCATCATCTGCATATTTTGAAGACTGTCGACTTTCTTTTGTTACTCTGTCTCATCTCCAACCACTTTTTTTTTCGTTATAAAATCTGCGAGAATAGTATAGTGAAATAGCATTTTCTTGTAGCACCCCATTAATGATAGCAACTTAATTTGACAAGATCCCATCAACATTTACTTTTGCATCTACTTCCTGTGTGTGGATAATTTCAGTTAACTTGATACTTATTTAATAGGAATACTGCAATGACACTGTATCTTTCCAATTTTGTCAAATGTCATCTTGTAGTTGACAAAAGTTCTCAGAAAGGGATTTTTAAACTCCATATACTGTAGCACATTATACCTAACTCAAATCCTTACTCTGTGCTACTTTGGCCTTATCCAACACCACTTTATCTCTAAAATTTTGATCAATTTCTTTCACCATCTTACTAAGAGTAGGCATACTAAATCCTTTCATTTCAACTGACATAAGTGCAATGCCTCTATACTTACTGCATTTGTACAGGTCTCCTTTCTGTGATACCTTTCCTTGATGCCCAATTCCCAATGAAGCTTTGTCTCCTCATAATGCAAAACTGTCTACATAGTCAGGGTGTCATTTCAGTCTCAGCTAAAATCATCTCCACTGAATTCCATCATAACTTGGGTGTTCTCCATCTCTTTTAAGTCTATCATTAGTTCCTTATTAAAGTGTGAATTCATTCACAAGTATTCAGGTCTTATTCAGCTTTTGTTATGTCAGTTCATCCCCATCATAGCTCTTATTATAACCTCAGAAAAATTTTCTGACACCACTCTCTTTCCTCTTATGTTATTATTGATATACTGTACCTCCTGTTTGACTTGTACGCTATTTTTGCTATTTATCCACTTATGGGTATGTATTTCATTAAGTCTGTGGGCTAACTAACACCAATGCCACTCCCTGAATACATAGATTGCTTTGTCAAAATCATGAGGCTGTTTGTCCAAGTGTTCTGTCACATCTGTCCTTGATCTTTAACTTCACTATCAAGACTCCATTACTTCCATAATTTTTTTACTTATGGTTGTTGTTCTAATAATAGGGAAAAATGAAATTCGACTCACATCAGGTTCTGCAACTTTACGTCTATTAGCAAAAAATAGTAAATACCATACCAAAAATCTGAAAAAGTGCAGAATAACATAAATGCTAAAATATATAAAATGTGGTATATAAAATTATTTAATGTTTAAAAGTTAGTATTTCCTTATGCATACCCTGTAGCACCTGTAAAATATACTGTGATACTACAGTATAATTTAAAGTTCTTTTTTTTCAACTGTGCAGCGGTTTTTCTTAATAGGATAAAACAAAAGTTGCTTGCATCAGTTTACTCAAGCCAGCGGCATAATTAGCATCCCCTTGTTGGTTGTTTATGAGGTGCGTAGGATCATTTTATAGTGAAAGTTTTGGCATTTTTTAATTAGAATATAGGATCTTTTATATTTTAATTGAAAAGATTTTTAGTATGTGTATGTGACAACACTGATAAATGACAATTAAGAATTATGTATAAGGGGTCTGTTGTTTTTTAAGAATTTTAATTCAAGTAGTTATATATTTGTTGAAGGTGAATTACTGAAGTATTTTGGAGCTCTGTGACAACACTATTGCATAATGACAATATGGGGTGTATATAGGGGGTCTGTGTAGCTTTGTAAAGGTATTCGAGGTATGTGAGGCATACCGGTGTATATACAGTACTGCGGTTTATTTTTCTTACTGTATAAGTTATTACATTCATAAAAAATAGAGACATTGCTGTATTGTTATATTAATAATACCTGTTAGCATATGCACATATAAGGATATGTTTGTATGTATCTTATACTGCACTAAATACATCCACTTCCATTCAATTCTTCTGCTTAATGACTTAGTTATTGATATTAGACATAAAGACATACATAGCAGACACGTTTAAAAAAGTATATTGTATAGCATTATCATGTATTCTGTAAGAGATAAGAGGAGTGCCAGGATCTTCAGTGATCCTCTTGTCAAGTATTGTGTGTTCTGTGTGAAGAGGAGTAGGAGTGGCTTGTCTCAGAGCATCTGTGATGGTAGGGGAGGTATAGAGAGTGTAAGGCAAGAACAGGTTTCTAGATTTGACCTTTGAAAATATATTGATATAATGTATGTATATATATTTGTTTTCCATTAAATCCTTGTTCATCTGAACTAATTTGGGGGAGACCTTGCCCTAATGGTAATTCAAACAAATATTTTTATTAATCAATG
>NC_061099.1:42402869-42409537 GCF_015104395.2 Macrobrachium nipponense | reverse complement strand
CATTGATTAATAAAAATATTTGTTTGAATTACCATTAGGCAAGGTCTCCCCCAAATTAGTTCAGATGAACAAGGATTTAATGCAAAACAAATATACAGTGGTCCCCCCGTATTCGCGGGGGATGCGTACCAGACCCCCCCGTGAATAGTTAGAACCCGCGAATGTTTGGAACCCCTATAAAAATGCTAAAAACAGCCTATTTTGTTAGTTAAAACTCAAGAAAAACCCACTAAAAATTTTTCTACATGGTTTTTTTTAATAGTTTTATCACAAAAAGTTCATTTTATGATGAAATTGATCAAAAAAACCAGAATTCGTGGATATTTATCATAGAAAATACCGCGAATGCACAAATTTTCCGTGAATAATGCAGGGAAACGTTCCCGAGAGAAATCCGCGAATCTGGAGAACGCAAATACGGGGTCCACTGTATATACATACTTATATAGATATACATACCTCTCTCTCTCTCTCTCTCTCTCTCTCTTGTCATCAGTAATTACTGTTTTTAATAAATTTATGTATTTAAACTGGCAATATATTTTCAAAGGTCAAATCTAGAAACCCATTCTTGCCTTACACACACTATACCTCCCCTACCATCACAGATGCTCTGAGACAAGCCACTCCTACTCCTCTTAACATAGAACACACAATACTTGACAAGAGGGTCACTGAAGATCCTGGCACTCCTCTTATCTCTTACAGAATATGTGATAATGCTATACAATGTACTTTCTTAAACGTGTTTGCTATGTATGTCTTTATGTCTAATATCAATAACTAAGTCATTAAGAGGAAGACTTGAATGGAAGTGGATGTATTTAGTGCAGTATAAGATACAAACATATCCTTATATGTGCATATGCTAACAGGTATTAATATAACAATACAGCAATGTCTGTATTTTTTTATGAATGTAATAACTTATACAGTAAGAAAAATAAACCGCAGTACTGTATATACACCGGTATGCCTCACATACCTCGAGTACCTTTACAAAGCTACACAGACCCCCTATATACACCCCATATTGTCATTGTGTAAAAGTGTTGTCACAGAGCTCCAAAATACTTCAGTAATTCACCTTCAACAAATATATAACTTTACTTGAATTAAAATTCTTAAAAAACAACAGACCCCTTATACATAATTCTTAATTGTCATTTATTAGTGTTGTCCCATACACATACTAAAAATCTTTTCAATTAAAATATAAAAGATCCTATATTCTAATTAAAAAATGCCAAAACTTTCACTATAAAATGATTCTATGCACCTCATAAACAACCAACAAGAGGATGCTAATTATTCTGCTGGCTTGAGTAAACTGATGCAAGCAACTTTTGTTTTATCCTGTTAAGAAAAACCGCTGCACAGTGGAAAACAAAAGAACTTTAAATTATACTGTATTATCACAGTATATTTTACAGGTGCTACAGGGTATGCATAAGGAAATACTAACTTTTAAACTTTAAATAATTTTATATACCGCATTTTATATATTTTAGCATTTATGTTATTCTGCACTTTTTCAGATTTTTGGTAGGGTATTTACTATTTTTTGCTAATAGACGTAAAGTTGCAGAACCTGACGTGAGTCGAATTTCATTTTTCCCTATTATTAAGAACAACAACCATAAAGTAAAAAAAAAATTATGGAAGTAATGAAGTCTTGATAGTGAAGTTAAAGATCAAGGACAGATGTGACAGAATACTTGGACAAACAGCCTCATGATGTTGACTAAGCAATCTATGTAGTATTCAGGGAGTGGCACTGGTGTTAGGTAGCCCATAGACTTAATGAAATACATACCCATAAGTGGATAAATAGCAAAAATAGCGTACAAGTCAAACAGGAGGTACAGTATATCAATAATAACATAAGAGGAAAGAGAGTGGTGTCAGAAAATTTTTCTGAGGTTATAATAAGAGCTATGATGGGGATGAACTGACATATAACAAAAGCTGAATAAGACCTGAATACTTGTGAATGAATTCACACTTTAATAAGGAACTAATGATAGACTTAAAAGAGATGGAGAACACCCAAGTTATGATGGAATTCAGTGGAGATGATTTTAGCTGAGACTGAAATGACACCCTGACTATGTAGACAGTTTTGCAGAATGAGGAGACAAAGCTTCATTGGGAATTGGGCATCAAGGAAAGGTATCACAGAAAGGGGACCTGTACAAATGCAGTAAGTATAGAGGCATTGCACTTATGTCAGTTGAAATGAAAGGATTTAGTATGCCTACTCTTAGTAAGCTGGTGAAAGAAATTGATCAAAATTTTAGAGAGAAAGTGGTGTTGGATAAGGCCAAAGTAGCACAGAGTAAGGATTTGAGTTAGGTATAATGTGCTACAGTATATGGAGTTTAAAAATCCCTTTCTGAGAATTTTTGTCAACTACAAGATGGCATTTGACAATTTTGGAAAGATACTGTGTCATTGCAGTATTCCTATTAAATAAGTATCAAGTTAACTGAAATTATCCACACACAGGAAGTAGATGCAAAAGTTAATGTTGATGGGATCTTGTCAAATTAATTTGCTATCATTAATGGGATGCTACAAGAAAATGCTATTTCACTCTATACTATTCTCGCATATTTTATAGCAAAAAAAAGTGGTTGGAGATGAGACAGAGTAACGAAAGAAAGTCGAGTCTTCAAAATATGCAGATGATGGCGTATAAATAATAATTCCCATAAGGAATAATGTATAAACCCAATTAATGTGTTCCAGACACCCAAAAATATCAAAACAATTTTTAAAAGTAAATTATATTTTTCTGATTAAACAAGCCTGAGGTCCTTTACAATAGGAATTGTTTATAGCGAAGCGGGAATATGACTGTTAAAACAATTTACTTTTAAAAATTGCGATTTGTTCCTACACAATATACAGTCGACCCCCATTATTTGCAGACTCCCCTATTTGCAGATACCTCCATGGGCCATATAGTACACCCATTATTAGCAGAAAATTCGCCTATTTGCTGTATTTTTCACTGAGAAATATTTAAAAATTACTGTATTTCATATAATTTTCGTGATTAAATGCACTTTCTGTGATAAAACTATCAAAATACATGGGTATAAGCATTTTTAGTTTTTTTTTTCTTTTTAACCTATTGAAATAGGCAGTTCTAAGCCTTTTTAGAGGGGTTTTAAGTGGGTATTTGTGGACTTTAGCTATTTGTGGAAGGGGTGTAGTACTCATTAACCCAGTATTTGGGGTCCACTGTATAAACCCTCGGTTCTTTAGAGTAGGAAGACTCGCTTATTGGAGGGAGGAATCTGAAAGGCTCTCTTGAACTGACTGGAGTTCAGCACAACTGGGTTATTCCTCCTGGTTGAAAGAGCCATTAGGAGTGTTTGTTTGTATGGTGTTTTTACGTTGCATGAACCACTGGTTATTCAGCAACGGGACAAATGGCCTTACATGATTTCCGAACCACGTCGAGAGTGAACTTCTATCACCAGAAATACACATCTCTCACTCCTCAATTGAATGGCCGAGAATCGAACTCGCGACCACCGAGGTGGCACGCCAACACCATACCAATCACGCCACTGTGGCGCTTGCAATTAGGAGTGCCCCGCCTTTGACAATTTGATTGAAGTAGAAGAACTGCAGGATCTGGACATTTTCAAATGAGTGAGGAATCGTAACTCACAAAAAAAGGCTGGGAAGAATATTAAGAGTCGGAGGCATTAAGGCAATGATCCGAGAAGGGTTTGCCTTACTGACAAAGTCTCCTTCTTCTCCTTGCTAGGGGAAGGAGTGGAATGCTTCTATGATTCTAACAAGAAAAATGGAAAGGAAGCTTGATGTGCAGACTTACTGCATCAGACATCAGTCCAGCAAGTGTAGGTTCAAGTCCTATTTTCAATCGAAAAAAGAGAAGGCAAAGCTAGTCACTCTCTCATCCTTCCCACCTCTAGAACTGCACATCTTAGATGAGATGCATCTTGTCCTCTTAAAGGAGCCAGGTAAGAAAACACAACCTGTTGAGCAGCCACCACAGGCCCAAGGAAAAAGGTTCCAAGGAATTGTGGGCAAAGACCTAAAGGTAGAAAGGCATAAATGTGGTCCTGATGAGACCACATGTATCTTCTAGTCTAAACATATTCTTCGGAATGCGAATAAGGACTAAGCCATGGTACTGTGCGCTCTTGGGGGAAGTGTACAGGTGAATTACAGACCAAGGCACAGGGGATCATGAAGGACTCAATCCTGTCAACAGAAGCCGAATGATATGGAGTTCATTACACTACATCTGAGTTGGAGTCGAGACTCGAGACATTGATACTAGCCTTTTGAAGGGTGACACTATTGGGAAAGATCCATGCGAATCGTGTATCCTCTTCACCAATGCTGGAGAGAGATGAGATGCAATCTTGAAAAACAAAACTGTCTGATGAATCTCGCAAGGGCAATGAGAGTCAAATGCCATCTAGAGACCTGAGGTTCCTGTGATGGCAAGACAGGGAAAAGTTTCTCATCAGTAGTTGAATCTTGGCTGAGAAGAAATAATACTACTTATGTGAAAGACTAGGGCAAATGTGGACCTATGTCTTTCACAAGTGAATCGGAGAGAATACCAACCAGCAAAGACAGCTCCAATCCCTGTAATGTTAAAGAGGACTGAAAGAGTTACCCAGCTATTTCCGTTGCTGCTTGGCAAGATAGCTTATATTGCAAGGAAAGCTGGATAGTTTTTCAGCTGTGAAGACATGGGAATTGTACTGCCTGAGGAACTGCTCTTGTTTTACTGGTGCTGGAGGCTGAGTCAGGAAGGAACTTCCCTCATTGCCTAGGAAGCAGAAGTGGCACATCGGGGAAGGCAAAGTTTTCAGTCTTTTATTTCCAATTCCGGGTGAACAATTATAGTTGAACACCTTAGGAATAGGAATAATGTAGAGAGAAGACAAAACCTCTCTCCATCTGCCTTGCACCTCTCAGAACAACCGAGGGGATCAAGAGAACAGGTAATGAGAAAGTGCATTCTCTTAGAAGAACCAGTAAGAGGGGTAGATTGTGGGTGCTTATGCCAAGGCAAAGCACCACCATGAACAGAGTGAGCTGAGCAGGTCAACTAACGTGACTGAATGGTACTCGTCTACTAAAAATTATTGCTGTTCTCCAATATGCACCATCTACTTCCGTAGCGAAAGCCCCTCGAGAAGAAGTTCAAAGAGGGATTGTTTCGTCTATCCTACGTGCTCGGACCCTAAGGTCCATGACACAATGAATCTCTTAAATACAATAAAAAGTGGTCTTCCATTGACTTCCAAGAGCTCATGATCCCAAGGTATCCGAGCACTTGGAGAGCACCAGAATATAATATACTATAATATAATATAATAATAATAATAATAATATATAATAATATATAATAATATGAATATAAATATGAATAGGAAATAATAATAATAATAATAATATGAATATATATATATATATATATATATATATATACTATATATATATATATATATATATATATAGCAATTTCAGGAATGCCGAAGACACATGGATGTTTTAAAAGATTTATTCATAGAGAAACGTTTCGCACATGACTATGTGCATCATCAGTCTGAAAAATGACAAAATAATAACATTAAAATACTAAAAATTACACAGGATTCTTAAAATGACAATTAAAAACATTAAAAGACTAAAAGTAAGAAGCAAAGTAAAAACAACTGCTGTTACACCAACCTTCAGGTACAGAGGAAGAAGATAGAATGACAAAAGAGGGAACAACAACCTCCAAAGACGACTATGCCAGATATAGTTGAGCAGAGGAGCAGCCACCGTTTTAACGATGGAACGAGTCTTTTAATATATAATGACTCTAAGGTCGTCAGATAATCTGCATCCTTAGAATACGCTAATATGGAGAAGTGCTGCTTCTTAACCTCAATTTTACAATTGATAGCATGATTTTTTATATTTGAAGTTCTGGTCTGCTAAATCTTTGTCCCGTTCTAAAACTCACCCTAAGTGACTATAATAACGCATCTGCAACAACCTCTTTGTCGATCCATTATAAGTTCCAGGACATCCTGGGCATGTAAACTTATAGACCACATTGGATCTCATGAAGGGCTGCAGATGGTCCTTGAAGCCAAACAAGGAGCCAATTTTACTGGGATTGTTTTGATATTAATTTAAATTAATACACGGTATTTCGGTTTCAATAATTCGTTTCAGTTTATGCGAAAATTTGGAGTTAAAAATATAAGGGATTGAAGCATACATAAGTTTTTTCGGAACATTAAAAACCGGTGTGGCAGGATGAAAATAATCAGTTAAAAGTTTGTTGATGATTCTAAAAACTAGATCCTTGGGTGAATGAATTTTGTTGAAAAAAAGTAGTTAAAAATTCAATCTCCTTATGAAATATGGCCCAACTGGAAGAGTATCTAAGAGCCCTATGCACTAAAGTATAGATGGTATTCAATTTAAAACTGGTTTGGCAAGCACTGTAGAAATTATTTGCAAGACCTGTATAAGTGTTCTTTCTATAAACGGCAGTAGTAAAAACAGAACTAACTCTCGTGATTAAAACATCTAAAAACGGTAAACAATTATCTTTTTCTAATTCCATAGTAAAATTAATGTTAGGGTGTTGCTGATTAATAAAATCTAAA
>NC_061099.1:42382869-42397869 GCF_015104395.2 Macrobrachium nipponense | reverse complement strand
TGGTCGAGGAGGACCTCCATACTGTATCTGAGGACGAGATGGTTGTTGTATCAACTCTGTCTTGAGCGTCCAGCATTCGAGGAGGATGTCCATATTGTTTCCAAGGACGAGATGGTTGTCATATCGGCTCTGTCTTGATCGTCCGGCATTGGACTGTTGTCCTCATTGTTTGAGGAAGTGTTCCCGTTTTGCTCTGTGTATCATTATGCCGCTTCAGTGATAATTTAAATTATGTATTATGCTGCCTATTTCTATTGATTACATTTACAGATTGTGCGATTTTTCATGGCTTTGTTATTGCAGGGTGGATTTTATTGGTTCTTCGACTGGTTTTACATCTTATTATTGTTAGTTGATAATTTTTTGTGTTTTTGCCACCCAGAACCTTGACTCACTATATATTATGTATTTAACTCTCTAAATAAATTAATTTTAAGGTAACTTTTTGGTTTTGTTATGCCCCTCCCTCCTTTGTTTGTCACCTGTCGTCAGTCATTACAGCCCAATTGCCTATTATTTTTAAGAACCTGTCGATCTCGAGAGTCGAGATCGTAACATTGGCGACCTTGCCAGGATTGGTTCTGTTTTAGCTGACGGGGGTGTGGCAGCATCGGGGGAGAGTATTTTGTTTGTAAAAAAAAAAAAAAAAAAAAAAAAAAAAGTCAGGTGGGGATGGTGTTAGGAAACAATCGTTTGCCGATTGTTCCCTTGGTGGATTGTTGCCTCCTTTGTTTTTGTTTTTTAATTGCTGGCGAGTTGACGTCTGTTGGATGGCGTCAAACTTCGTCAGTCAGGTTCTGGAGGGCAGAACGACCAGTCAGGTTCAGAGCGGCAGAGAGGCAGAGTCTTGGCAGCAGAGCAGCGGAGAGTATCTGAGGACGAGTTGGTGGTTGTATCAACCCTGTCTTGAATGTCCAGTGGTCGAGGAGAACCTCCATACTGTATCTGAGGACGAGATGGTTGTTGTATCAACTCTGTCTGATTGTCCAGCATTCGAGGAGGATGTCCATATTGTTTCCAAGGACAAGGTGGTTGTCGTATCGGCTCTGTCTTGATCGTCCGGCATTGGACTGTTGTCCTCATTGTTTGAGGAAGTGTTCCGGTTTTGCTCTGTGTATCATTATGCCGTTTCAGTGATAATTTAAATTATGTATTATGCTGCCTATTTCTATTGATTACATTTACAGATTATGCCATTTTTCATGGCTTTTTGTTATTGCAGGGTGGATTTTATTGGTTCTTCGACTGGTTTTACATTTATTATTTTGTTAGTTGATAATTTTTTGTGTGTTTTTTTGCCACCAGAACCTTGACTCACTGTATATTATGTATTTAACTCTTTCTAAATAAATCAATTTTAAGGTAACTTTTTGGTTTTGTTATGCCCCTCCCTCCTTTGTTTGTCACCTGTTGTCAGTCATTACAGCCCAATTGCTTATTATTTTTAAGAACCTGTCGATCTCGAGAGTCGAGATCGTAACACACGTACTCCTACTCGATCGACCGAAGCAGAAGCTTATCACACATGATGACAGATTCCCAAAACACAAATGAAGTCTGGAGCTCGCTTATCAAACATGTTGACAGATTAGGAAAGCAAACGGATCTCGGAGACCCTCTAATCTCAAAGTGTTGACATAATAGGGAAACAATCGTAGTTTCGAACGGACAAAGAAAATCTCTCTCTTTTTACATTCTATGTTATATATATAATCTTTTACAATATGTTATACAAAATCTGAACACACATTTTCAACATCCTATCTCTAAAAGCTATCTAGGAATCTGAGAAAAATGTTGTCACAATTCTACATAATATTTTATACAGTCACGAGAGATATATGCATTTGAAATTAGCATATATAATAATATATACATATATATATATATATATATATATATATATATCATATATATATATATATATATACTATATATATATATATATATATACATAAGCGAATACCACGGGAAATAATAGTCAGGAATCCAAGCGCTTTCGTCTTTATTCAGACATCGTCAAGGAGTTAAGCATATATATATATATATATATATATATATATATATATATATATATATATATATATATATATATATAATATATATATATGACTGGTAAAAATGTTCTGTAACAACAGAATTCCATCTAATAAAAGGAGCCCATAAAAAACACCAAAATATAGAGAGGAAAGTACTATATTTCAGAGACTGCTGTCTCTCTCTTCAGGTATATGAATGAGAAAAGTTTACAGAAAAGGGTGGTATTTATACCAAGAGATCCGTCCACAAGAAGCCAATTTAGGTCACCCCCGCTGATAATCTTCCTTTAATCTTCTTAAGCGTTGGTTGAATAAACACTTCGTCGACGACATCCGAAATCCATGCCCCATTTTGAGATGTTCATTACCTGCTTCTCTTTATTAAGGCCGATTCCATCATTTGACTCTTGCACCGGCAGTTGCTGCTATAAATTACACGTGACAAATTCCAGTTTATTCTATGGTTATGTTCATTTATATGGTTGAAAATAGCCGAGTTCTGTTGTCCATACCTAACTGACCGTTTGTGTTGTATTAATCTCTGGGGAAGTGATTTACCTGTAAATCCGATGTAAGATTGGTCACAGTCTTGGCAAGGGATCTCATATACCCCAGAGTCCTTGGGAGATGTCTTTTGGCTAAGGTGTTTGGCTAAGGTGTTTGGGTAGGTAAATGCAAAAGGGTTGGATTTCCCAAGGGTGTGCGTTACTCTTTTAATCGTCTCCAGGTGAGGAATTTTTATTTTATTGTTGGGTGTGTCTCTGGTCTTGTCTTTAGGGGGTCGGTAGAAAATTACGTTTTGCTTTTTGAATTGCTTTCTCAATTAAATGGTCAGGATACTTTAAAGATGAAAGTTGCTTGCGAATTAGTTCAAATTCTTTTTCCAGGAAATCTGGGGAACAAATTCGTAAGGCTCTTAAGAATAGGTTGCTAGCTACGCCTATCTTGATAGTAATGTCGTGATAGCTAAAGTAATGAATATATGAAAAGTGAGAACGTTGGTTTTCTGTATATGGTAAATTTGTATTCTGTCGTGTCTCTGATTATTAAAACATCAAGAAAAGGAATTTTGTTGTCTGTTTCCCATTCAACTTTAAATTGATGCTGGGCACTAATGCGTTTAATTTTGAGAGGAATTCATTAAAATTACCCCACCTATTATCCCAAAATGTTAGAATATCATCCACGTATCTCAGCCACAGCATGTTTTTGGGTTTTATTGCATTTATTACTGTAGTTTCAAAGTATTCCATGTACAGATTGGCTAAACGGGACTTAAAGGACTACCCATACTACACCCGAATTTTGCTGTAGAATGATCCCCGAATGAAAATACGTTTTTAGATGCACATAATTCAACTAACTTTATTATTTTGTCAAGCGCCAATGGGAAATGATCTGAATAAGGGGATAATTTTTCCCTTAAAAACTGAAGAACGTCCTGCACTGGTACTTTTGTGAATAGGGAGTCTACGTCGAGGCTTAAAAGTTTTATGTTGTGAAGAGGTATATGTGCATCTCTGAATTTGTGACAAAAATCTTCCGAATGTTTAATGTGACTGGGAGAAAAAGTGCCTAAAAAAGGAGAAAGGAGGCCAGCTAACCATTTAGAAATTTTGTAATTGAAAGCTCCGGCGCATGAAACGATGGGTCTGAATGGAAGATTGTCTTTGTGAGTTTTGGGAAGGCCATAAAAGTAGTGGGTAATTTAGGATTAATTACTTTAAATTTCTCTAATAGTTCAATACTCTTTTTGTCTTGGCCAATTAATCTTACTTTCCGAAAAAATTCTGTGGGAACGTTTTGGAGGGGATTTTTCCTCAGTTTTTCGTAAGTGTTAGTGTCGCTAAGGAGCTGGTTGACTTTTTTGTCGAGGTAGAAAGTCTTTGTCCATTAGTTACGATTTTGCCGTCTTTGTCGGATCTACTTATTATAACTCTAACTTTTTTAGCGAGTGGATGGCTATCATGAATCTGCGGGGAACAGGATATTTCTTATGGAGGTCAGTTAAAGCATTTAGTAACACTCCTTTTAAACATATCTCTTCACGGCTGTAGTTTTTGTCAGATATGAATTTATCAAAAGCCACTATGAAGTCTAGGTTGTTTTTGCGGTCTGGCATAAGGGCAAAGGATAATCCTAAATTTAAAACTAAATGTTGATTTACAGTAAGGGGGGTGTTGGATAAGTTTAGAACTTTGTCTTGTTGTTCAAGATTATTCCATGTGCTATTGTCTATTAGGTTATTTAACTTGCGTAAAAGTCTGTTGGAATGAGTCACGCTATTATAGGCAGCAATGTCGTAACAGAATGAAATCAGATAGCTGTATATGTGGTCCGTAGTGAGGAGGCGAAGATTAGACTGAGTTCCATATATCACTCTGCGTAGCACGAAGATGTCGTTTTCGTACTGGTGATTCTTCTTCCAGGAAAATCTTGTGTGATAGAGGGAAGGGGTTTGATTGCAGAGTCCATCTCCCGAATCCGTACATTTTTGGAAGTACTTGTTCTTTGAGGCATTCTTCCAAAAAGTGTTTCTGGTTTTTCAGCCGGTGTAGTCTGTTCAGTTCTTTCTCAAACTTGCGGAAAACTGGCTTGACTTCTGGAAGTGAGTGAAGAATCGTGGGAAGGCGGTTGAATTCCATAATGGGCTGACAATGACTGGTAAAAATGTTCTGTAACAACAGAATTCCATCTAATAAAAGTTATTCCATCTACATCTACAAGGTACTGAAGCAGGTCCACCCCGACACTGGCATCTCCTCCAAGGCCATGTCATCATAAACTCCTTCGTCAACGACATCTTCAAGCGCATCGCTGCCGAGGCTTCTCGTCTGGCCCATTACAACAAGCGCTCTACCATCACCTCCCGGGAGATCCAGACTGCTGTCCGCCTCCTGCTCCTTTTGCATTTACCTACCCAAATACCTTAGCCAAATCCCTGATTAACGTCCAACAAAAGACATCTCCCAAAGACTCTGGGGTATATGAGATCCCATGCCAGGACTGTGACCAATCTTACATCGGATTTACAGGTAAATCATTTCCCCAGAGATTAATACAAACACAAACGGTCAGTTAGGTGTATTGGACAACCAGAAGCTCGGCTATTTTCAACCATATAAATGAACATAACCATAGAATAAACTGGAATTTGTCACGTGTAATTTATAGCAGCAACTGCCGGTACAAGAGTCAAATGATGGAATCGGCCCCTTAATAAAAGAGAAAGCAGGTAATGAACATCTCAAAAGGGGCATGGATTTCGGATGTCGTCGACGAAGTGTTTATTCAACCAACGCTTAAGAAGATTAAAGGAAGATCATCAGCGGGGGTGACCTAAATTGGCTTACTTGTGGACGGATCTCTTGGTAATAAAATAACCACCTTTTCTGTAAACTTTTCTCATTCATATACCTGAAGAGAGAGACAGCAGTCTCTGAAATATAGTACTTTCCTCTCTATATTTTGGTGTGTTTTTATGGGCTCCTTTTATTAGATATATATATATATATATATATATATATATATATATATATATATATATATATATATATATAATATATATATATATATATATATATATATATATACATATGTTGCATATATATCCATACATACATATACATACATATATATATATATATATATACATATATAATATATATATATATATATATATAATGTATGTATATATATATCTATATATATACATATACATATATATATATATATATATATATTATATATATATATATATATATATATATATAACTGAATCACGAAAGTTAGGAACGTGATAAATCCATAAATAAAGATATATGCGACGAAGGAAAAGTAAACGAAGGAGGATCTGCAAGATCTTTCGACGTTAAACGTCCTTTACTGAGCAGTAAAGGACGTTTAACGTCGAAAGATCTTGCAGATCCTCCTTCGTTTATTTTTCCTTCGTGGCATATATCTTTTATATATATATATATATACATATATAGTTATATATATATATATATACTAGCAAACTTACCCATCGATAAAATACGGGTGCAGAAGTGAAAATTTATATGTACTATTTGTTCAGCAATATTAAAATAAGGGCGATTACACGAATAGTCTCTCTCTCTCTCTCTCTCAATGTAATTCAAGGGACGATCACTGAACACAGAGAAATTCTTATTCCTTGTTGTTTCCCCTCTTATAATGATATTCTCTCTCTCTCTCTCTCTCTTAAAGTAAGTGAAGGGACGATCAATGAACGTAAAGAAGTTCGTATTAATTATTGTTTACCCTCTTTTAAGGATTCTCTCTCTCTCTCTCTCAATGTAAGTCAAGTAACGAAGACGGTGATGGGATTATCGGATTACTTAGCTCTCAAATCACAAATTATCTCCTCTCTCTTTCTCTCTCTCATTTTTCTATAGCAAGATAAATTATAAAATTGTAGTGCATTAATGTCGTTAAATGGCTCTCTCTCTCTCTCTCTCTATCTATCTATCTATCTCTCTCTCTCTCTCTCTCTCTATCTATCTATCTCTCTCTCCTGTCGGTGACTTTCATTTAATGGAACAGGGATCTTGATTGGTTCATTTCTTTGTCAATTACTTTTCATGGTGATACGAATAATAAAGTATCTTTCTTTTCTTTATGTTACTGCAAAGACGCAACTTGTATGTTAGTGCGTTATGGCTACTGATAAATGCTCTTATGATCCTGTGTCTTCCAAAAAAGAGTAGAAAGTAGGAACTTGTCAGTTTCCTTTTATTATGTCCATTTGCAGGATAGAAATTCCGAAGCAACATTACCGGGCAGTACTTCTCCAACGTTATTTTGTGCACTGGCAGTCCGATGGATTTAAGTTATTCAAAAAGTCTTGCAGATATTGACGATAATTTTCATCTTCTATTGTGTCCGAGCTGAAATATTAGCGACTTTCTCCGGGGAAGTTGTACAGAAATTATGTATGAAAAATCGTAAAGTAACTAAGTCCACAAGAATAACCAGCCTCGTTTCAAGGCCAGAAACAGCTCCGTTTCAGGGAATCCCTTCTCACCCACAACCCCTACAAAGGAGGGGGTTAGATTGGATGAAACTCCATTACAAAACCATCTTAGGGGTCCCCACCATAACCCTGCCAAGTTTCATGCCCCTCTGACCAGCCGTTTGTGGCCGTGATTGAATGACAGACAGACAGACATTATGCCCATTATAGTATGATTGATATATATATATATATATATATATATATATATATATATATATATATATATATATATATATATATATATATATATATATATATATATATATATATATATATATACATATATAATATACTATATATATATATACATATATATATATATATATATATATATATATATATATATATATATATATATATATATATATATATATATATATATATATATATATATATATATATATATATATATATATATATATATATATAAAATACACACACACACACACACACACACACACATATATAATATATATATATATATATATATATATATATATATATATATATATATATATCAGCAAAAGCCACAGGGAAAATTTAGAAAAGAAAAGACAGTGCCAAGTACTTTCATGTATTTAACACATCTTCGGGGTACTTTGTGCCCCAAAGATGTGTTAAATACACGAAAGAACTTGGCACTCTGTCTTTTCTTTTTTAAAATTTTCCCTGTGGCTTTTGCTGGTAAACAAAATCATGTGCTTACTTTTGTGATTTTATAGTATATATATATATATATACTATATATATATATATATATATATATATATATATTTATATATATATATATATATATATATATATATATATATATATATATATATATATATATATATATCATATATAAGTGAATACCACGGGAAAATGATAGTCAGAAATCCAAGCGCTTTCGTCTTTACTCAGACATCGTCAAGGAGCTACTAAAGTACAATTGGAGAGGAAGGCCTCAGGTACAAACAAGATCAGGAATACCAGATGGTTAATTATCAAAAGGGTAAAAATTAAAAGGGATAATCCAGGATTATCGGATATCACACGGTCACAAACTTAAACAGATTCTGACCCTAACCGAAATTACAAAGTATCTTTACAGTCCAAAACATGTAAAAACTGAATATATTAATTTTGTTGCTTATATTTACCTACAACTTTTTTCATTATGAAAGCATCAAGTTTAAATAAACCAAGAATTAAAAATTTAGAACATTTCTATTATTTGACTTGATAAAACAAGATTCAATGATATTCCTTTTAACTGTGTCATTACATGGGACTAAGGCTCTTGCTTGACTCCAGTTAATAGGGTGGTCTAAATCTCTCATATGTACGAATAATGCATTCGATATTTGCCCAGTTCTCACAGAATATTGATGTTGCTTGAGACGCTGTGAAAGAGATTTGCCGGTCTGTCCGTAATAGACTTTATCACACTTTCTACGGAAGTGCATGAACGAGCAAGTGATGCCCAAGTCGATTTTACCAGTTTCAACGCATCATACTTCAGAAACACATCGACATCACAAAAGTGGAAGTAGATGATGCGTTTCGTACACTTAGAAGCAGACGGTATAGCTTTAATCAGACGGTTCCTGTCGATTGGAAGAATCGGATGCTGGATTATTGCTACGGAAAATTGAGAAATGCTGCAACCGTCTTGAAAGGAAGCTCCAAGTCAAGCTGAAAAATCTTATTGCTGAAAGCGACTGGACTAAGCATGCCAACGTGGACTTCATGATTAATTTATCTGACAAACCAGTGGATAGTGCTACGACAGCGGCTTTGGGATATGGGTTAAGCTTTGGTGTATTTAATGGTAACCTAGACTGTGTCGACATCTCAAAATCCTTTTGTTATTTAGAAAAATTTAATCAAAACCTATGCCCTGATGATATCAATATTTGTAAAGGTATTGTGTATGGTGCTATGAGTAAACCTTCTCCCCCTTATGTACCCGTGAGATTTCTCCAGGCTTTTAAGAAAATTAAAGAAGACGAAACAGTGAAGGTGACAAAAGCAGATAAATCTAATGCAGTGGTAATAATGAATAAAAGTGACTATATAAGTAAAATAATGACATTGCTAAATGATACTGATACTTATACGAAACTGAGGTCTGACCCTACACAGACAGTTAACTCCCATTTTAATAAACAAATTAAATCCATTTTGAAGGGCTTGGACCATTTAATTAAACAGTTTACACCGCAATGCGCCTCCCTACCTTATATGTATGGTTTAGTCAAGACACATAATATCAATTTTAACCCTATCAGACCAATCATTAGTTCAGTGGGCTCAGTTACGTATAATTTATCTAAATGGCTTGTAAAAAATTCTTACTCCTTGGTAGGAAACATTTCTAACACGAATGTTAAAAACAATGTTGATTTTATAAACAAATTAAATAGTTTAAAATTTGAATTATGATTTTAATATGGTTAGTTTTGATGTTGTCTCTTTATTTACAAAAGTGCCTGTAGATGACTTACTTGAATATTTGGAAGAGGAATTAGAGCGTCATGACATTCCCTTAAGTGTAGCAAATCTCACCAACAGAAAGGCTGCAGAAGGAAGTGTAGGGGCACAAAAGACCAGCTCCTGATAGACAAAATGGTAATGAAGAACAGTAGAAGGAAAACCAACCAAGCATGGCATGGATAGACTAAGAAAGCCTTCGACATGGCCACACACTTGGCTAATAGAATGCCTGAAAATAGTATATGGGGCAGAGGAAAACACCATCAGCTTCCTCAAAAATACACTGCATAACTGGAATACAATACTTACAAGCTCTGGAATAAGACTAGCAGAGGTTAATAA
The DNA here is from genome assembly GCF_015104395.2 of Macrobrachium nipponense. Lineage (NCBI taxonomy): Eukaryota > Metazoa > Arthropoda > Malacostraca > Decapoda > Palaemonidae > Macrobrachium > Macrobrachium nipponense. The sequence continues at coordinate 42,387,972 of NC_061099.1, read as the reverse complement.
CAGGAGAGTATCTTCCACGGCGACTCACTGTCCCCACTACTCTTCGTATCTACGGGCCACGATTCCCAATGACTAAAGAACTGCAGAAGATGGATGCTGGGTACCAACTCAAGAAAAGAGGCAACAGAATTAACCATCTGATGTTCATGGACGACATCAGCTGTATGGTAAGAGCATCAAGGAAATAGATACCCTAATCCAGACAGTAAGGAATGTATCTGGGGACATCAGGATTGAGTTTGGAATAGAAAAATGTGCCTTAGTCAACATACAAAAGGGCAAGGTAACAAGGACTGAAGGGATAAAGCTACCAGGTGGGAACAATATCAAACACATAGATGAGACGGGATACAAATACCTAGGAATAATGGAAGGAGGAGATATGAAACACCAAGAAATGAAGGTCACGATCAGGAAAGCATATACTATGCAGAGACTCAAGGCGATACTCAAGGTCAAAACTCAACGCCGGAAATATGACAAAAGCCATGAACACATGGGCAGTGCCAGTAATCAGACACAGCGCAGGAATAGTGGAATGGACGAAGGCAGAACTCCGCAGAAAACGAGGAAACATAATACACAAAGCACTACACCCAAGAGGAAATGACAGACTATACATAACACGAAAGGAAGGAGGGAGGGGACTACTAAGCATAGAGGACTGCGTTAAGATCGAGAACAGAGCACGGGGCAATATATGAAAACCAGTGAAGACGAGTGGCTCATGAGTGCATGGGAAGAAGGGCTGATAAAAGTAGACGAAGACCCACAAATATACAGACAGGAGAAAGACAAGCAGAACAGAGGAATGGCACAACAAACCAATGCACGGACAATACATGCGACAGACTCAAGAACTAGCCAGCGATGACATGTGGCAATGACTACTGAGGGGAGAGCTCAAGAAGGAAACTGAAGGAATGACAACAGCGGCACAAAATCAGGCCCTAAGACTCAGATATGTTCGAAGAACGTTAGATGGAAATAACATCTCTCCCATATGTAGGAAGTGCAATACGAAAAATGAAACCATAAACCACATAGCAAACGAATGTCCGGCACTTGAACAGAACCAGTAGAAAAAGAGGCATGATTCAGTAGCAAAAGCCCTCCACTGGAGCCTGTGCAAGAAACACCAGCTAGCTACCTTGCAGTAATAAGTGGTACGAGCACCAACCTGAAGGAGTGATAGAAAACGATCAGGCAAAGATCCACTGGGACTATGGTATCAGAACAGATAGGGTGATACGTGCAAATAGACCAGACGTGACGTTGATTGACAAAATCAAGAAGTATCACTCATTGATGTAGCAATACCATGGGACACCAGAGTTGAAGAGAAAGGGAAAAAATGGATAAGTATCAAGACCTGAAAATAGAAATAAGAAGGATATGGGATATGCCAGTGGAAATTGTACAAACGGCGATCCTACAAACGGCGCACATCGTAAGAAAAGTGATGGACTCCTAAGGAGTCAGGATGCAACCCGGAACCCCACACTATAAATACCACCCAGTCGAATTGGAGGACTGTAATAGACCAAAAATAGAATAATAATAATAATAATAATAATAATAATAATAATAATATAATAATAATAATAATAATAATAATAATAATAATAATAGTGACAAATATACTTCCATAGACGCTTATCTCTGAGTGCAAGATTTCGCCGTCGCAGGTTAAAGAAAACGGAGTTTTGAGAGAGAGAGAGAGAGAGAGAGAGAGAGAGAGAGAGAGAGAGAGAGAGAGAGAGAGAGAGAATGTTGTCGCGTTTGAATTTTCTTAATTGGTTACCGTAATTCCTGCATATGTAGTAAGACTGACATTACCACTTCCAATGTGCTACCAACAGTGTTAAGTCTAGTTGTTTGGATCATGCATATGAAATTCCAGAGCTGGGATAGACCTTTCCACACCCGTTATTACATTGCTTAGCTTTTATTGGCTAATGGGTTGAAGTATAAATATAAAATCTACCCAGATAAGTACGTAATATCAACGTTGGCCTAACCCTTCAACGTCTCGATTTCCTCACATTTTAGATACCTACCTGTATACTATTACTTGACTGATAAATTTATAGATTTTTGGCATACATGCCATGCACGTGGGCTAACACGGCATATTCAGCGCTGAAAAGGAAATTGACAATGAAAAGTCTGAAAAAATATAACGGGAGGAAAACCTCAAAGCAGTTGCACTACGAATCAATGGTTACGAGCAGGTGGACAGGAAGATAGAAGAAAGAGAATACGAATGGAGGCATGAAATCGTGTGCAACTAGAGTTCCGAAACTAGTATATTACTATGAGATTCAGGGTCTCTGTAACACGGTTTTTTGGACTTTGCTCCTTGTCAAAGCATCGGATGTAGCTGAAAGTTGACATATGTATATTTTACAATAAAACACAAATTTTGTCAGCATTATCAATAACCTAAACCCGATAGTTTTAATTTTTAGTAAAAATGATATAGCCGACGCCATGGCCAATGATTACGAGCCAAGAGTCGAAAAACATTCACTACGTAAGCAAGGTAAACAAACACCTTTGACGAAATGTTGCCCCGCCCATCCACCAGACAGAAATTCCATCGGCTCCGAAACCCAAAGACTTTATGAATGGCGGAACGATACATAGATGTGGTTGGGGGATCAGTGCTAGCGTAGTAATACTACTGTAGCAGTTACTATACTCTGTTTTTTTTATCTGTCCATCCGCTTGTGGTGTTTTTGTATGGTAACACTGCGTCCCGGGCTTTAGATAGTTACATTCAGCTTACATTCAACGATTATAATATCCTATTTCGAATATTAACGGTGTAATTCGCATACAGTAAATTATTAAAACGTTTTTCAGTTACAAATGTACACCCAGATATCCTTTTATTTACCTAAAACTTTCAATTAGCGTAACTATCTAAAGCCCGGGACGCAGTGTTACCATACAAAAACACCACCGGCGGATGGACAGATGAAAAAAAACAGAGTATAGTGCCGCAACAGTATAGCAGTAATATACATGAATTAAACGTTTAGGCCAACTGCTGGGATCCTTGAGGATCATTTAGCACATCTTACAACTACTCGAGAAATTCGTTTTTATAGCCAGAAGTTAAATTTTCTAATCCATGGTAGCCTTCAGTGTTATCCTGAATTATAACGAGGCGAAAGTGGGTGGAGCCTCATGAAGTCACCATTCTGACGATAATTATTGGTGAAGGTTTAAAGCCAATATACGGTACGGCTTTTTTTTTTTTCAGTAAATAAATAGATAGCCAATAAATAAAAATTGCTTGACATTGGATGAGCAGTTATCAAATCAAGCTTGTCTACTATGTTTTTGAAAATTACCAACTATTCCCTACATCTTGTCAATCTGATTGTGACCTATAAAGTAGACTGTAATTTATTAGGAAACCTATTTTGGGAGTTAGACTAATAATCGAAGTGATTTTGTATTTATTAACATATTTTGTTGGTTTGTTCATTATGACAATTATCAGTGGAGAGGTTCCAGAGTTCATAAAGGTGTACTGCTTTGCTTGTATTTAAATTTGTATGTCATTGTTGCCAGAGGTTTAGCCTTCGTTACGTATAGCCAATCATCCATCGAGGAAGAGGGAAGAAATGCTGTCATAAGTTACGTAACGAGTGCGTTCGAAACCTTTTCTCTGAGTAAGTTGGCCCGTCTTCAAAAAAAGTCACTTTTACATTATAAGTACCAAATTTATTCAACCTACGTAATGCAGAATACAGTCACAATTTATGTGTAGATATAATATGTATTCTGAATAAGAGTTATATTTATGAAATGCATAGATAAAAAGTTATTGCGAAAAAACCGTGTTACAGAGGCCCTGAATCTCATAGTAAGTGCCTTTTCCCGTGTGGGAGTCAGTACCTTAAATATTAGCGATTAATAATTCTCATGGGTACTTATTACGATTTAACCTAAAATATAACTCATTTTGGAAGGGAAATTAATGTTTTGGCTCTGTTATCCCGAAATTAATAAGTAAAAGCTAACCAAAACTAACATTTAAAAATCATACTCACCACAGTTTACAGTCCTGCACTGTGTATTTAAATCCAGGTTCCCATATGGTTCACTCTGACAGATAGTAGTGTTAACGAGACCCAAAACCTTGGCCAAGGACCACCAAAGGGCCAAAAGAGTGGTTGAGAAAACGCTATACCATTTCGTAGATTTTTCCAGATATCAGTGGACGGATGATAGGTGAGGTAATTTGCTTCCTTACGTGTGACGTTACCACCTATGGAGGTTATGGGAAGAAATTTTGGGAATGTACGTCACCCTTCTTCTCATTGTCTTCCTTGAAAACTGCAATTGAAAAATCTTATACGAAAAGTACAGCTACCAGTTATCGACAAAAGCGAAGATGATGCACGAACAGCACTATAGGCCACATGACATACAGGTTCTGCAAGGGTACTATTGGCAAACATTCCATTTCTGCTTCATGTTCCTCCTCACCACATAATCCTGGTCTTTAACAGTGTCATTTTAATATCCTTCACAATAATTAGCGCTTCTTATCAATACTGTTCTCATGATTGCAATTACAATCAATACTGTTCTCATGATTGCAATTACACATAAGGAAACCACCAAATCGCACGATACACAAAGGTGATCAATTACCAATGAAACTGGCTGATGTCTGCTTCCTGTTCCTAATCCTGGACTTTAACACTGTCATTTTAATATCCTTCACTATCGTTGTCTCATGATTACAAATTCACGACAAGGAAAACGCACCGGAAGCACACGATACCACAAACGAGATGTGAAATTGGTTGCTCTGAATTATGCCTGCCGTCACACTCTGGTAAAAGTTATCAGATACTTCCAAATTAATAATTACTCACACTCGACATGTAGTACTGAAAGGCGCGAAAAATCAAACATATCAACACGTCGCGTGAAGTCCATTTGATGTCGCGTCGTGTTACGCCATATTAAGGTTTGAGGCCCTGTAGTCTCAATACTTCCCCGTTTTGTCGCAGGTGTAGAACGTAGGCCAACATTGTATAAAAAATAAATGAGATGATGTACAATCTGCACTCAACT
>NC_061099.1:42345544-42382369 GCF_015104395.2 Macrobrachium nipponense | reverse complement strand
TGCACTCAACTGTCACGTCTTATCCAAAGCCTGCTCATCATATAAAGAAAGTCTCGAGGCAGAGGCTTTCTTGTGCTCCAATTTTGACATAAACGGTTAGCACCTGCCACGATGATGTCAACTTTGCTTCGGTAATTAATCACAATTACTGAGAGACTGCCCCACACCCTAACATATTTTTCCTTTGTTTCATGTGGCAAAAGATCCGGCTTCCTCTCGCTAAACAAATTATTGCGATTATACATTCCTTCTCTTCTGCACTATACATCCCAGAGGCCACAGATGTATTTCCTGTTTACATTTCGTGCTTCTTTGCCTATAGATACAGGATATGGGGATGCAAGTCATGTGCCTTCTGTATTTGGTGACTCATACCATGCGTCATGCAAAGAGGCTCATCTGTCACACAGTGGTTCACGACTCTTAAGTGCTCTTCTGCCTTGGGGTATACTACATATAACCGAACCCTAATCCATCAGCACTCCCTACGGCAAACAGGACGTTTGTTTACTACCAAAGCAGCAGTTGTCCTCAGAAAACGCAGGATACAGAATTTAAGCAAAGGCCAGTTGAACCCGAAATTGACAGTGGAAAGGGTTGAAAGGTGTAGTACCTAACAGGAGGTTACTTTGAACAATACGTATTGTATTTTATTTTAATTAATTATTATCGACAAACACCGCATACAAGAATCAATTCTTTACACAGACGAAGTAATGCATTACCTCCATTGCAAGGCCCACTAATGACAATTTAAAGCTGCTGTATCGAGAGGTCACTGTGGAATGAAGTTTGCTTCAATTCCTGAAAATATGTCAGAGAAAGATGAATGCAGTATAGGTTATATTTCATGGCGCACACAAGCAGTAAAACGAAATTGTCAGTGAAAACATGATAAAGCATTTGCGTTACATGCTCTTCGGGGTGTCAGTTTTAAAGTAATCTTTTCCAAAGCGTTGGGCTACAGCTCTTTCTCTCTCTCTCTCTCTGGAGAAAAAGAGAGAGAGGCGCCGCTGGCGCGCAAGCGTTGCCAACTTCGGCGCGTTTGAAAGGAGAGTGGCTAAAGGCCAGACCAAAACAAAAGAAGGGAAACAAACGCCACAAGAGATCTTTAGAAACAAGGGAAAAAAACATTTATGTTCTAACATCTTAAAATCCCTCCAAGTACACAGAACACGAAAGAGAGTCCCCTGGATTGTGCGGTTGGGCAGTTTTATTGAGCTAAGCAGGCCTTTCGCTCTCTCCGTGTCTCACCTGAAGCAATGCACACACGAACGTCCTCAGACCGTACAGCACATCTCCTTCAGTTTCCTCTTTCGAGAGAGCGTGTGACGCATTTACCTCCGAGGACGAATTCAGTTTCATTTTCTTGTCGGGGTAGCGTCGAGTTCCCCCTTCTGAAGAATGACTGTGTGTGACGGCTTGATTCGTGTTACACTGTGAACGTTATCCCCGGCGTTTGTTATGTTTAAAGAAGGATAGCTAACGTATATCTTGCGTCTGGAAGTAAAATATGAAGCTGGCTTTGATCTGGCAGGGATTGGCGGTTTTAATGGCTTGCATAGGTACGTCTTGTATTTGCATGGTACTAAACGCCATCAGATAGGGTCATTTTCAATGTTTGAGTCATACTTACAGTAATAACGAATATCTTGAAGGTAAATGATGACAGTATCTATAACGAATGAAATACAGATGAGCACTTATACATAGTATTACAAATATACTGAACATATACAGACTGCATGCTCAGTTGAATAGTGTTGTTGAAGGCATTTTCCAGTATGTATTCGTATACTATGTATATAGTTTAATAATAAATATCTGTATTATTTTGTTCTGAAATGATCATGAGTTTGGTCATTTGCATGAATAAGGAAATGGACGAGGCATTTAGGAATCATTCATGCGAGTAACCTTTGAAATTGAGAATATCTAGCGTTTATTTTCCCGTATATCTTTTATAAATAAATGTATCAACAATGCGAGTTTTTCTTTCAAATCATGTGTAAGGCAGTATTTCGAGTCACTAATTAAGTGTATGACTAGAAAATCGGGTATCTCTGCAAAATAGTTGCATTGTCAACTTAGAATCTATTTTTCAAATATGTTCATTCCTGACTTTGTTTGTTTGTTTGTATGGTGTCTTTACGTTGCATGGAACCAGTGGTTATTCAGCAAGGGGACCAACGGGTTTACGTGACTTCCTAACCACGTCGGGAGTGAACTTCTATCACTAGAAATACACATATCTAACCCCTCAGTGGAATGCCCGAGCATCAAACTCGCGACCACCGAGGTGGCAGGTGTAGGTAGGCCAAGACCATACCAGTCACGCCATTGATGCGCTTCATTCCTGACTGGTTTGATCTAACTAATGCTAAGTATCTTCTTTTGTACAGCTCGTCATACCCAGAAATATTTTGGGTCGCTATAGCTCCTCAGTGGGAATGTGTGAAATCTTATGATCAGAAATTGAGGATGCAGAATAGTACTATTAAGTCTGCGCTTAGAAATGCTCACGGGACTAAACGCTTTTCTATTTGTGAATTTGAAAGTATACTCACCATGAAGCTGCATCCTGCGTTAATTCTTGACCTGAAACGTGTAGGTTTGTTTGTTTGTATGATGTTTTTACGTAGCATGGAACCAGTGATTATTCAGCAACGGGACCAACGGCTTCACGTTATTTTTGCTCCAACAGACTTCGCACACATTTTGATCGGAACGCTTGATTTATTCCAACTTCATAAGTTAATAATCTTTGTCTGACAAGGGTTCAGTTCAAAAGGACTCGAATCATAATATGCTAATCAAGAGGAACTCTAAGGTTTAAATATATACCATCTTGTACGAAGGTTTTGTTTGTCAAGTGTCATTTACAGAAAGATTCAGTGGTTTTAATCGAGAGAGAGAGAGAGAGAGAGAGAGAGAGAGAGAGAGAGAGAGAGAGAGAGAGAGAACACGTTGCTAGGCTACCTGGGTTCATCCACTCTGAACTTTCCAGGACTTTACATGAGAACGTGAAGCGAAGCGATTTGCGGTCAAGTCCAAAGGTTACGTGATGTTAAAAATTTGTGATGCTGTAATAAGAGGCTCTTGGTGAAATCCGGGCTAACAGTTGTTTGTACGGTGTTTTTACGTTGCATGGAACCAGTGGTTATTCAGCAACGGGACCAACGGCTTTACGTGACTTCCGAACCACGTCGAGAGTGAACTTCTATCACCAGAAATACACAGCTCTAACCCCTCAATGGAATGCTCGAGAATCAAACTCGCGGCCACCAAGGTGGCAGGTCAAAACTATAAAGATCACGCCACTGAGGCGCTTCCAGGCTAATAATGCCAATGATTACAGTTACGATGTAGCAGCTGATAAAACCACAGTATCTTAAAGTTAGGAGAAGCAGAGGAAATGGCTATAGCAGAGTTGAACTCGCGAAACAAATACGTGCTTCTTTGCGTGACAAAGGGAATGCTTGGTTCTTCAAGCTATTTATACAATGATGCAGCAGAATGCCAGAGAATAGAACTCGCGGCCACCGAGGTGGCAAGCCAAGATCATACTGATCACGACACTGAGGATCCCTACCACCACCAAATCTTCTTGTGGTGTTAGTTGCCTAATACCATAACTATAGAGAAAATACGATAAAAAGAAAATATTGACATTTCAGAACAGAAAATTTTATTAGTCAGATGGGATTTTGATCCGAGAGGAAACACTGGTGTGATAGTCAGTTGAAGACCATGTTTCTTTATGTAGCAAATGATGTATGAAAGGAAACACTTTAAATAAAAGTTTATCTCTTCCAGATATGGCATTTGGCAGCCGCAGTAAACTTCACTGTTATCAGTGCAACGTCACCCACGCCACATCCTGCACTGAGGACTACTTGAAACCCTGTCCTGACGGAGAGGACTTCGACCGCTGTCAAACAAGAGTTCGAAAAGCAAACTGTAAGTTAATAACATACATAGTACATGTATGTACGTATGTCATCAATTTTTTAGGTTTGTTATACTGCTTAGCACGACAAACACATCAACCGCTGATTTGATGTCTAGGCCAATTCCTTACGATGCTCCTGATTGACTGTTCATAAGCCAATGACAGGGCTGGAAACTCTCAGTCTCTTTCGATAGTTCACATGGGTAGGATTTATGTTCCACCCCTCCTGAGGGATACGTCTTTCAAAAGTATCACTCAGGCGAGGTGGAACATACAGCCTCCGTGTGAACTCTCTCGAGAGACTGAGAGTTTCCAGCCCTCCGATTGGCTTATCAACAGCCAATCAGGCGCGTCGTAAGGGACTGGCCTAGACATCAAATGCATGGCTGATGTGAATCTACTATAGCTATAGGCGATTCAACAAGGGAAATAGATGTCAAAGTTTTGATTTTTTTTTTCTTTTTGCAGTCACTTTTTAAAAATACTGCCATTTGCAGGGCATGATGTATTTGATGCTACAACCCATTAATAGGTTTTGAAATAATTAGTTCAATTAACACCGTTTTCTTTCTTCAGAATTATTTCAATTAACACCGTTTTCTTTTTGTATCTCCAGCTGGTGAGCGTTGGGTGGAGAAGACGTGCGCCAGAGGTCCTTGCAATCTTTCCTGGGAGGAAGAAGTGTATTTGGGGATGAACTGTGACTATGCTGCTCCCACGTACGACTGTGTGTCTTGCTGCAAAGATGATGGTTGCAATACGGGACATGGGAACGTACTGCAGTGTCCCAAGGAAATGTATATAGTGACAGGTTCATTAGCCTTGATATCTTCCGTCATTATGATAAGACTGTAGTAGAGTTACGCGGATTCGAAGTAGACCGTGACAATGAAAGTGTTTTGTGTTATCCATGTAAATAAACTTTGATAAACATCGTCAAACATTTTACCATAGTGATATTCTTTTTATTGATTTATTCATATGTTGGGGAAATAAATATAGCCTAGATTATGCTCGTCCGGTTAGCATAACAGATCTCAAGTTGTTAGCATAATGTACTCACGCTTCGAAGACGTCAATAATAAAATCTCTGTAGACTTATAACAGAAATTGAGAGTTCAAATAAAACAAAAGACAGTGTTGTGTGCGATGCACATCGAAGATTTTGATCAAAAAAAGATATAAAAAGTTCGGATGACTTATTTCCCCCCTCCCCTTTTTTTAAGTTATTTCTTATGTGATAGTTGGTTCCAATTATAATTCCACTGTTTTATTAGCCAGGATGATGATATCATTTTTACTATTGCTGCTGCTGCTGCTCTCTCTCTCTCTCTCTCTCTCTCTCTCTCTCTCTCTCTCTCTCTCTCTCTCTCTCTCTCTCTCTCTCTCCAGAGGTAAAATCGTAAAGTGAAAATGACTATAAGAATGTAATTATAGCCAAGTATGTACTGGATTTACCTAGATTTCACATAAGTATTATACGTTTTGTAAAGTAATGTTTTCTTTAAGTAACGAAATCCCTCTTTCAAGTAAATATTTGTAAAAAGTTACTTATTCATTTGAACGTCAGGCTTTATAATTTTTAGGTGTGATTCCTTAATAAAAGATTATACTGTGCGAAAACATGACTTTATTTTTATTGAAGCTGAGAAGAGTCCCCCTAAATGCAAATGCAAGTGCCTCAGTGGCGTGATCGGTATGGTCTTGACCTGCTACCTCGGTGGCTGCGAGATCGATTATCGGTCATTCCACTGAGGTGTGAGAGATGTGTATTTCTGGTGACAGAAGTTCACTCTCGACGTGGTTCAGAAGTCACGTAAAGCCGTTGGTCCCGTTGCTGAATAACCACTGGTTCCAGGCAACGTAAAAACACCTTACATACTAACAAACAATAAATGATATTCATTGCAGAATTGCCCTGAATAAAAATTTCTTCTTTGCATCGATGTTAAAAGGAACTTATTTCCAGTTAGTATGGTGCGGGAATTCTGAAAATATAAATTCCAGTTTCTGCTTAATGTTTTAAAATGAAAATTAATTTTTGTGAATTAGGAGGTATATCTGATTATTGTAAAAAACCATCATGCATAGGAACTTCGATATGAAAATATTTTGACAAGTGTTCTGTCAATCGAAAATTATAAGGACATCCATAAATACATGGCTCTTATTTTGTTAAAATATAAACAGGACACATTCAGTATTCTTGCCTGTCAGATAAGGCATATATAAAGACAGTCATCGGTATTATAATATCCGTTGGCTTATTGCATCTTCGACATACAGAATATTAATTATTACCATCAGTTGCGACTTCCATTTTATTTGCTTTGAGAGATGCAATACAGGGTGTCCATAAAGTCCCAGTACCATTACAAGCAATAAATACTTGTAACGGTACTGGGACTTTATGGAAACCCTGTATGTTTGCAGTTCATACAGATTTGACAGGCTTGCGACTACAGTATTGCAGCTGTCGCCAAATTAAAAAAAAGTAACGAGAATGCTATTGTGATTAAGCCAGTCACGATGATGCAAATAATTCCCGCTAAATGTGTACGATGTATTCAGGAGGTGGCCTCTGCTCTGATGAGAAAAAAGTTTCAGAAAATACCGGCAATACAACAAGGTAAGATGCTGCTACTATTACGATACGACTTATCAGTTATTTAGCGTTCGGAACCCGTAATAATGACTCTTCACTTCGCCTCGCTTCTTATTCGAATTTCTCCCCCAAAACAGAAATGGAGTAAAACAAAGTTATTTACTATAAAGATCGGGAGATAGCAGCTCACAGGGGGTGATTGACGCTGGTGAAAGTAAGCGAGTGTTGCTTATCGCGACCGAATTCCAAGTAGGAATTAGTCTCGGTAATACGCGGTGTAATTGGGCAGGTGATGAGGCTGACCTTTCAGGGTGACAGGAATTACCGCCAGAGTTTCTCAGGCGCTTTGCTCTGCATTTTTCACTCACAGGTACGACGGTGGTGATTCTGTCAAGCCCAAATTACGGCTTATAAATACACGATAAACACGAGAAAATTGTCGTTATAAAATTTTTCCGATGTGGCTGTGTTTTGTCTTCTGTAATCGCAGATGAAAACGGAGAGGCCAGTGGGATTGCTATCGCTTTGTGAATTGTAATGCAGCAGTTATCGGCGAGAGATTTTTTTATTTTTCTTATTTATTTATTTTTTTTTTATCCAGCCTATTCTTGGGAAAAAGTTTATATGTAAGTAGACATTCAGAGGATATACTCAAAATGCATTTAAAAGAATAACGTAACCTATGCAAGAAATTTGATAATAATGATATGATATTATTACGACCATCATTAATTTCTTCTACTTATAATAATAATAATAATAATAATAATAATAATAATAATAATAATAATAATAATAATAATAATAATAATAATAATAATAATAAAAATAATAACATTTATTTTCATTGTTTTTCAAAGAATTTTATTATTATATTAATTTCTTCTACTATAATAAAATAATAATAATAATAATAATAATAAATAATAATAATAATAATAATAATATAATAATAATAATAATAATAAAATCATTGTTTTTTTAAGCTTTTGTAATAATTTTATTACTATAACTTCAATACTTAATAATAATAATAAATAATAAAATAAATAATAATAATAAATAATAATAATACATAATAATAATAATAATAATGAAATTATTTTCATTGTTTTTAAAGCATTTTGTCATAATTTTATTATTATTACTATTAATGTCTTCTACTTATAATAATAATAATAATAATAATAATAATAATAATAATAATAATAATAATAAATTAAAAAAAAAATTAAAAATAATAATAATAAGAATAATAAAATAAAATAATAATAATAATAATAATAATACCATTAATGTCGCAATACCATGGGACACCAGAGTTGAAGGGAAAGAGAGGGAAAAAATGGATAAGTATCAAGATCTGAAAATAGAAATAAGAAGGATATGGGATATGCCAGTGGAAATTGTACCCATAATCATAGGAACACTAGGCACGATCCCAAGATCCCTGAAAAGGAATCTAGAAAAACTAGACGCTGAAGTAGCTCCAGGACTCATGCAGAAGAGTGTGATCCTAGAAACGGCACACATAGTAAGAAAAGTGATGGACTCCTAAGGAGGCAGGATGCAACCCGGAACCCCACACTATAAATACCACCCAGTCGAATTGGAGGAATGTGATAGAGAGAAAAAAAAATAATAATAACAAAATACTTTGAAAACCAATGAGCTACAAAATGTGACAATAAAAAAAAAATCACAAGGATAATGAAGACAGCTTACATTAACAAATGCATGAATATAAAGAATATACTTTAGCCGTCTATCTACTATTTTACTTATTCATTTATTTATCGATATTAGATTGTAAGTTATCATCCTGTGATCATTTCCTAATGAAGTCTACAGGAATAACAACGTTAATTGTTAAAGGTTAGATTTATTCAATTTTTTTTGTCAAAACTGACAAGTAACTGAAACGACACAATCTCTTACTCAGGACAGTTTAACAAGAGTAATTGTTTGTTTGTTTGTATGGTGCTTTTACGTTGCATGGAACCAGTGGTTATTCAGCAACGGGACCAACCAACGGCTTTACGTGACTTCCGAACCCCGTCGAGAGTGAACTTCTATCACCAGAAACACAAATCTCTCACACCTCAATGGAATGCCCGAGAATCGAACTCGCGGCTTCCGAGGTGGCGGGCCAAGACCATACCTATCACGCCACTGAGGCGGTTTTAAGAAGATTAATGTTCTGCGAGTAGAACAATGTAAAGCGTCACAGAATTCTTTCAACACTCTGGATAATAGACTCATTCTAAAAATAAATAATTCAATAAATAAATCCTCGAACCTTAGGAATCAGGACAAATTGGAAATTTCATAATTAGATGTTGAAATGAACGTTGGAATGAGACAGAAACAACCAAATACGACTATAGTATATTCACATCAACCGTACATTTGATGTCTAGGCCAGCCTTTTACGACGCTCCTGATTGGCTTTTGATAAGCCAATCACAGGGCTGGAAACTCAGTCTCTCACGAGAGTTCAAACAGGCAAGATGTTCCACCTCTCCCGAGGGACACTTTTGAAAGACGTATCCCCTCAGGAGAGGTGGAACATAGATCCTACCCATGTGAACTCTCGAGAGAGACTGAGAGTTTCAGCCCTGTGATTGGCTTATCAACAGCCAATCAGGAGCGTCGTAAAAGGCTGGCCTAGACATCAAATGTACGGTTGATGTGAATATACTATAGTCGTATTTGGTTGTTTCTGTCTCATTCCAACGTTCATTTCAACATCTAATTATGAAATTTCCAATTTGTCCTGATTCCTATGGTTCGGGGATTATGGTTTTATTTATTTAATTATTCATTTTTAGAATGAGTCTAAAAATGAGGGACTGGCCTAGACATCAAATGCACGGTTAATGTGAATCTATTATAGCTGTAAACCCAACAAGTCAGGTCAGAACAGGTCAGGAAGGTTTTCCTTTTTCAAAGCGATGAATTGAGTGGTCTAATTGCAAAAGCTGGGATGTCTTTGTGCTCTTTTGATACTACAACTAGTCAACTACCTTAAATGCAGTTTTATCGGATGCTGTTTTTAAGTAGCCCAGAGCGTCTTCTTGTTTGTATGGTGTTTTTACGTTGCATGGAACCAGTGGTTATTCAGCAACGGGACCAAGGCTTTACGTGACTTCCGAACCACGCCGAGAGTGAACTTCTATCAATAGAAATACACATCTCTGGCACCTCATTGGAATGCCCGAGAATCGAACTGAGGCTCTGTCTAACTTTGTTGTGCTAAGCATTCACATACGAAACAAGTGGAAATATTCGTAGCTGACTTGGGGTTTTGAAGAGCAACTGTTTCCCTTCCAAAAAAAAAGAAAAAAAAAAAGTATATTGTTGAGGAACATGGAATATCTTGAAAAGGCATTCCTGTAAGAACTGTGATATTATTATTTGAATACTGAGTACCCACTGGTTTTGATACGGTATTACTGATGACAAATAAAAAGCCTTATAAACTTGAAGGCGGTGGTAAGTATGTACGTCGTTTTAAATGGAAAAAAGTGGATTTTGTGTACCCACTAACTTACGCTTTACTTATGACTGAAGAGTAAGTACGGAATTTTTATTGCGCATTCAGCAGACCGACCACTTTCGTTCAGCTCTTGTGAGTACAAGGGATGGATGAGCTTTCTTTAAACCAAACCGTAGTGAATACAGAGTTTTGGTTTCTTTTGTCAACACTTCAATATTTGCCCAACTTCGGTTCCTTGAGTGATAAAAGCACACTATTGACACGTCTCAGCGCAAAAGAATTCCCCTACCATCATCGGCTTCAGAGTGACCACGGTGGCGCATAAGAAAATTCGGGGTGACTGCTACCTTTCTGGTGTGAAATTACATCGGGACGTAAAATGGTTACCGATGCGAGGGAAGTGCGCACAGCAAACAAGCTGTCAAGAGATTATGTAAATACATCATTCGCTTCCTTCAATAATACATTTTACAAGGCAAGGGAAGTAGCGCCATTTTATAACTCGCTGTTTGCTCGTCGGAAATGGATGGACGTGATATATCGGTTCTCCCTCGAAACAGGTTAAGTGGCAATGCATGTAAGGGACCAACGATCGTCTTCCTTTGTCGTTCGTCTACCTGACGAGATTTATAGTTTATGATTATTCTCCGTAATCTCTTATTGTTACCTCATATTGCATGGGGAATGAAGGTTTGCACTGCCGGTAGTACTAGGAGACATTAATATGTAACATGACGGAGTGGTATAAAAATTAGATGTGGGTTTTACGCCTCATGTTTGTGGCGCCAAGATTTTTTTTTTTTACTTTTTGATTTTATTTTGCTTTGTTTTCCTTTTGGTTCAGGATGTCAGGTGCTTAGCATGAAATATGGATGTATGGATACTTACTCAGAATAAATAGTAAACACACACATAATCATACGCATTTTCGTCCGACAAAAATTGACAGATTTTCTCGCCAAGGCTTCGGTATGAGGTCGCAAGAATCAAACCTAGGTCCCCACACTGGTGAGCAGAGGACGCTACTTAACACACCACGAAACCCATATTAATATATATATAAAGATTATATATATATCATATATATATATATATATATATATATATATATATAGAGAGAGAGAGAGAGAGATCAGAGAGAGGAGAGAGAGAGAGAGAGAGAGAGAGAGATACCTGGTATGTTTGTCTAGATACAAACCTGTGTATACACGCAATTACTATGTACAATCACGCGCACTATGAATCATATTCAATTACATTTATGTTATTTTTTATGGTGCAATTTCAAGAAAATAGAAATCGGGAAAGCTAATTCTTTTTCGATTCAACATCGTGAGAGGGTTCGGTTTGCAGAGAAATATAACCAACCGCACATTTATATTTATGATATATCCTACGTTTGCTCACTCTGATAAGTAAATGCTTGGTTTCTTGTCGAGTGATTTTGAAATGTTAGGCACGTTGACATTTAAGAATTATTCAGTCTACCAGACAGCTAGACAGATAGTTATTGCTATTACTTGTTCATTTTAAATGAAGTAACATTCATGCGCTTATAAGGTCAGTGATTGTAAAAATTCTTTTGCTTTAACTGATTATTATCATTCTTTCACATTTGAACTCCGAATAACAGATATAAATGTAGGTTTTGGGTAAATGTTTTGAATCCCACTGCTTTGTAAATTACATATTTTTCCTCCCTTTTTGGACCAAGATAATAAACATTATCATAGCATTTTACGTTTACTGCTTATGTTTCCATTTTTTTCGTACTTCAGTTTAATATTGAAAAGCAAAGTACTAAAAATAACTACTTGCGGATGGAAATGGGACTGTTTTTGAAACCGAGAACAACTTGACGAACTAGATTAATAACATTGTCAGAATCATATAGTCAACATGTCGGTGATAATAATCAACAAAATCACGATCCCTAAAAATGGATAGAAATCTACAAGTAGGTTCACCAAATCAGAAGAAGTATAGGAGTGTTGTCTTGATGCATAGATCTAAGCATGAAGACTTCTATTCTTGAAACACAAGCACATTCTTAGGCTAAGCGAACACAGTGTACAGTATAACAGATTTATCCTTCACTAACCAGGATTTTACAACATCATTTTTATGTTCAAAACGATTTGACCTGAAGAAAATTCCAACTGAAAGAAACGAAAGTCTGATGCATAGGTCTAAACATGAAGATTTCTCTTATGAAACGCACACATTCTTAGGCTAAGGGAACACAGTGTACAGTATAACAGATTTATCCTTCACTTAACTAGGGTTTTACAACATCATTTTTATGTTCAAAACGATCTGACTTGAGGAAATTTCCAAACTGAAAGAAATGAAAGTCTCGAAAGGTGGCTGACAAGGATACAGGCCAAAGATGGTGTAGATTCTACAGTCCAGTGGTATGGAGGAAGTTCACGATGCTACTAACATTCAAATGTTCCAACAAGAACTCTATGCCACCCGAGATAGATTTTCATTGCACAGTACCGATAATGATCTTGGCGTCTTTAACTCAGTTTAAGGTGAATGTGTATAATCAGAAACTGAATGTTTGATGAGGATGACGAAAGTAGTCAATGTATTTACATATTAAAAGAACATGCACATAGAGTGTAATATTACCATAGCTTTGTGAAATGTTATTTTATGGGAACAACTTCTAATCCTACTGTTACTTCTCAAGAAATTTGTAGTGAAGTAACAGAAACCATGAAAAAAAAAAAAAATACGTGACAGAGGTTAAGTATTATCGCATCCATTCTTTTACAGCGCACGGGCAAATCCACTGCTTCGCTGCATCCATCTTGACGCAAGGAACCTGATGGTCAGCTGGGTGATACAAGGCCAATCCATAGCAGCCACCCACGTCTTTACCATGAAGAAGTACGTCACTCGGCAGCACAGGATGAAGGTACGGGTATCTGTCTCCATAAAGAAAGGGATAGCTGCTTCCTGCACAACTCTGCGGCACGTGGGAGGCGGGAGCGTATTTCCCCCAATAGTTCTCTAAGGCTCCAAGATAGTCTGGTGGCTGGATACACCCGGCGATGTCAAGAGGTTGTTTCGGCATGGCGGACATCTGAGCTCCTCCCGAGGCAGCGGGATCGTCCGCCTTTTGTTTTGAGAGTCGAGGCCGACCGCTGCGAGGTCTGGTCAGCACATTTCCCTCATGTTTCCACCGTCTCAGCCACCTGTAGACGGTGGTCATGCTCGTCCCCGTCTCCTGAGCGATCGAGTAGGCGGATTTCCCTCCCACCCACATCCACACGATTCTGGCTCTGTCATCCACGGCTGTCGGCTTATTTGATCGTCTCTTGGACATGATCTCCCTGGAAGAAATGTAAAAGGGTAAGGTTAATCCTTTTTTTTTTTTAAATATACTTTAGCTGCTATTATATACAATTATTTTCATGCAGAAATATATCTGATAATCCTGTTGCGTATGTCTAATGCAATTCAGTAGTACGAGTTTCACCTCTCAAAGGTATTCCGATGCCGCTAAGAAGGAAATCTCTCTCTCTCTCTCACTCTCTCTCTCTCTCTCTCTCTCTCTCTCAAAAGAATTCCCATCCTTCAGTTATGCATCCAGACCTCGAGCGTCTTCTCAGCCATGCTTATTTTTTGTTATTTTTTTTATATTCTGTATTCTCTTTGGTAGGGGATCCTTCTTCAACATTTATACCGTATTTGATCTTCATGTGGGTCGGACTTTGTTTTCGTTTATGATCAATTCTATTTGATGCACAATAAGTACCGTACTGCGGGGTGTATATTTCTCTCTGGTTATTTGCTGCACGCACACACACCACATACACGCGCTCGCGCGCGCGCAAGGCACAAATGCACATTCAACCATAATTCAGAGGATGACCGGGATGCGTAAGGTACGTCTCAGTGAAGATTGAAGGAAATAAGAGCAAGAAAACGCTTTGTTCAAACATGAGAGTAAAAGCGAAGTAGTATTGGAATTGAAATATAGAATTTAGGCCAAAGGCCAAGCACTGGGACCTATGAAGTCACTCAGCACTGAAACAATAATTAACAGTAAAAGGTCTGAAAGGTGTAACAGGAGGAAAACCTCAAAGCAGTTGCACTACGAATCAATTGTTAGGGGAGGGTGGAGAGTCACGTGGAAGAAAAGAGAATATGAAAGGAGGTACAGTAAAAGGATTGGAAGAGGTTGCAGGCCGAAGGCACACTGCAAAGAACCTTATTCATATTAATGGGGAACAAGGGGGTGAAAAGCGTCATGTAGCGTCCATGACACTATAGGACGCTAACTGCAGGGCTAATAAAGATGCACTTAGAAGGATCATGAGCAGCTTCGTCACTATCAAGGTAAACTAGCAAACAATGTACACAGAAATTGTCTGAAAATTCGTAAAGTAACTAAATCTACGGGCATAATCAGCCTCGTTTCAGGGGATAACTTCTCACCCCCACTCCCTTCGGAGAGGCGGTGGGGGGAGGTAGGATGAAACCCCATTTAAACCACCTTAGGAGTCCCCACTATAACCTTACCAAGTTTCATGCCCATCGGACCAGCCGTTTGGCCGTGATTGAATGACAGACGGACAGACGGACATTACACCCATTACACTAAGATATGGCAAGATCGTTTAAAAAGGAAAAGTGATCTAACTGCTGCAAAACCTGGTCTCACATAGTGGTATGATGTGGATAAGCAAATAGTGAAGTAGAGTGGCTAAATTAAAATTTTTTTTTTACAAAGATCGGGGAGAGGTTAGGAAAGCGTTTGTTAGCGTAGACGAAGGCGAATGTTTATCATGTATAAAGTTAAAAGCATAGCACAAACAGATAAAACTAGGATAAGAATGTTAGTGAGGATAGTGGAAGATTGAAAGCGGTAGATTCACATGGTTGTTTTGAGGTAAATCAGTAAATTGACCTTCACACACACACACACACACACATATATAATATATATATATATATATATATATATATATATATATATATATATATATGTGTGTGTGTGTGTGTGTGTGTGTATTACATAAAGAGGGGGATTTGCTATGATATATTTTAAATAATATATAATGTGATGTGCTATGACGTTTCTTAGAATGTGGAGAATCATCATTTAACTTCCCTAGAGACAGAGTGGTCCGAGCGACAAGCCATGGGAATGCTTACACATCCTTCTTTGAGGTGGTGTGATTAAGACTGGTGTCTTAGCAAATTAGTGCCTCGTCCTGTCGCTATGAGAGCTTGATGTAGAGGTGACTTTGAAACTGGACTCAAGCAGCGGGCGTGAACATTGAATGTGAATTCGTATGTGCGAGCCTTTTTTCCTTACATAATGAAATGTAATGTTACAATGAAGGGGAGACTGTTACAGAAAGGAGGCAGAGCCAGGATGGCTTCTGCCAAAGTGTTTGTTGATAAGTGTTGTGCAAAACTGTGCTGAATGGGTAAGCCTTTTCTTTATTTTGGCCAAAGTGTGGCTGGATTGTATTTGAATATTTATTGCAGAGATGTTCTGTTTCATATGATCTTTGATTATGCTTTTATGCTTACCGGAGTGTTCTCCTGTCTTCTAACAGGCGATTCTGGTAAAGGGGAATTGTTCTGGAGAAGAGTGGAATTGATCTGGAAAAATGGGAACTGACTTAATTACTGTGGTGTACTTTATTATGACTTGCCCGGTTTTATGACTGAGATAATAGTGGGGCTATCTAAGTTCAATCATTCATTTAATCTTTCTGTTAAGAGCCTGAGTTTATTTAGCTGACACTTTGCTTTTAAATAAATGCATATTTTTGTAATTCACGACTCTGATTTGATGACCTTAGATAATGGAGGGGAGGAGTATCGAGAGAGAGAGAGAGAGAGAGAGAGAGAGAGAGAGAGAGAGAGAGAGAGAGAGAGCTATCAGGTATCGAGAGAGAGAAAGAGAGAGAGAGAGAGAATGTGTTACCAATTGCCTTTGGCTGCTCTTGGTCCATCGCTACCTTTTAAAAATATGATAACGAGATGAAACATCTCGTTATATATATATATATATATATATATACATATATATATATATTATATATATATATAAAACCTTCTTATATATATATATATATATATATATATATATGTATATATATATATATACTATTATATTATATATATATATATATATATATATATATATATATATATAAGAAGGTCAATTCACTAGTTTATTATATCTAATGTAGCATGAAGGAACATGTGCTTGAGAATATCCTTAAATCCACGGTATGTATATGTACATATATATTCTTAAATCCATGGTAGAAGATGAGTGAAACTGGGACTTTGAACAAGTACTTTCATAGTTTATTTTTACATTCTCAAGTTCACACTTGTGAATGTAGAAATAAACCAAGAAAGTACTTGTTCAAAGCCCCAGTTTCACACACCTTATACCGTGGATTTAAGAGTATATATGTATATATATACAGGGTGTCCATAAAGTCTTTCCCAGATTTCAGAACTTCATTACACACAAACCATGTTAAGTAGAGGTATAAGGTTTTCTTCAATTTCAACAACAATGACTGAAGTTTTTTTTTACATTACTATTAATTTCCACATGTGCCCCCTTTGTTGTCCTGAGTATGTCTAAGCGAAATTCTATCTCACACCAGGTGTTCTCCAACATCTCCATAGTTGCCGTTACGAGAGCCGCTGTTATCCTTGTTTTTAAGGTCTCAACATTAGGTACTGGTATACTGTACACTTTATCCTTGATATAACCCCATATGAAATAATCAAGAGGGGTAATGTCTGGTGAACGTGGTGGCCATTCTGTTGGGCCATCTCTCCCAATCCAGCGGATGCATAACTCACACTGGGTCTACTGCTTCTCTTAAGCCCCATACACACTATGCATCATGATGCTCGCAGTGTTAGATGGATGCATTGAAAAACGGCTTTTTCAACACGAAGCAGCATCACCAACTTGTTGTTGGGGCCGAGCCACTTCATTGCACAGCTCAGTGATGCACCAACGTTGAGAGGGGTAGGATGTCCGCTCACCACCACCCGCCAAACCCCTTGAGAGGACAAGGACTAACACTACATTTCATTGAATTACTGAAGGAACATCCATCTGTTTGGAACATCAAATGCAAGCAATACAAGATGAGAAACATCAGGAGTGCAAGCTTGGAAACCATAAAATCAGAGTTATCGAGTTTTGTAAACTGTATATTGCAGAATGAAGACATTACTAAAAAGCTGCACACCCTGAAGATATAATTCTACAGGGAAATGTATTCAATCAAAGCATCACAGAAGTTTGGAGCTCCGAAGTTATGGTGTTTTGATGAGCTGCGTTTCCTGTAATAAAAAAAATATTTGTGTACTTTGTACCTATATTTGAACCTTACTTTCAAATAATCCTCCCTAAGGACATTATAGATAGCTTGAAATCCTAGTTGAATTATTGGAGGCTTGCATATGAATTCCTCCAGCTTGCAAGCAACGAATTCCTGGTGATATGCTGTCTCGAAAGCTGGTGTCCTGCTTACAAATATAGTGGTTAAATTTTTTTTCATTTTTTTCCAACAGTTTATAAAATGCAAGGATTGGCATTCTTGTGTAATTTTCAGTCTGTTGGATTTTTGACTTGTAGCTCCAAAAATTTTTCATAGAAGCTTCCCTTCAGAGGTCGCCGAGAAAGCCATTGCTTACACCACAAGGTTCTACGTTTCTTCCTCAAAAGTTTCTTTTTTGCAGCACACAGAGCAACTACACCCCACAGTAGAGTTTCCTGGCAAAGTACATCATCAGTAGACATCCTGCCGTTGAAAGCTGAACTGCGAGAACAAGTGAGCAGTGTTGCAGTACAGTTTGGCCGCTATTAATTTTTTTTAACACCACTACTGCATCACGTAGCTAATACATGATGGCATAGTGTGTACCATGCTTTACAGTCTTCAACACTTGCAGTCTCTGTGAAGTTTTCATACCAGTCTTTAACGCTTTAACTTCTGGTGGATCTCGTCGATACTCATTTCTGAACTTGCGTTGAACTGCCAACAGGTGATTTTGTTTCGTGGTATCATAACACACACACTGGGCTTTCTCCTGCAATGTCATAATTTCTGCTATTCTTGACTCAGTGCCATCTGTAGGCGAACAAAAGAAACTTAAGTAATTGCTCAACAGAATGTGAAAGTTGTACGGCCATATCCACAATAATTTTAAAGTTAATAATTTTACTAATCAGGGAATGACTTTATGGACACCCTGTATATATATATATTATAGATATATATATATATAGTTTTTATATATATATATATATATATATATATATATATATATATATATATAGATATATATAATATATATATATATTATATATATATATATATATATATATATATATCTATATATATATATATATATATATATATATTATATATGTATATCATATATATATATATATATATACTATATATATCTATATATTATATCTAATATATTATATATAATATATTATATATATATATAGATATATATACTAATTATATATATATACAGGGTGTCCATAAGTCATTTCCTGATTAATAAAATTAATAACTTTAAATTATGCGTGTGTATATATATATATATATATATATATATATATATCATATATATATATATATATAGACATGCATAAATAAAATATGAACATATATGTATATATAAGTATGTAAATATGCAGAATTTTCACTACCAACGTTATAAATGCAAATTGGATTCTCTTGGAGGGGCTGAAGCATGTGTGCATTCATCTGTTTGTTGACACAAAAAGAATAAAAAGAAGAAGACGGATGAATTACTGGTGTCTGTAATTCATCTCGTAATCCGGATGCAATCAGTCATATTCAATTTTATGTGATATCGACCTCCTGCCATAAAGGAGACTTTACATTAATTCATGTGTAGCAATTCCTGTCGTCCCTTGGGTGTGTGGTCCGGATACTCGTGAGGTCTCTTGTCCAATTAAAGATTCAAGTTCTGGTGAAAAGTTAAAATTTCGTATTGAACACTTTTATTTCTCTCGTTCCTCCAACCGGCGATTTTTTTAATAACAAAATACTCAGGAGGTTGCGATGCCAAAAAAAAAGGCTTTATCTGTAGGTCAGTTTCTTCATCTTCCAATAAATGATGCAGATATATCACAAGGCTACTTTTTTTACGAACGAGGACAGGTCGCCTTCATTCATTTATGGGCTGCCTCTCTCAGTCAAATGGCTAAGATTTATGTCACAAATGTTCTCCCTTTGCTTTCAATTACCTTGTTTGTTTATTTTGTTTGTATGGTGTATTTACGTTGCATGGAACCAGCGGTTATTCAGCGACGGGACCAACGGCCTTACGTGACTTCCGAACCACGTCGAGAGTGAGCTTCTAACACCAGAAATACACATCTCCAACTCCTCAATGGAATGCCCGAGAATCGAACTCGCGGCCATCGAGGTGGCGGGCCAAGACCATACCGATCACGCCACTGAGGCGCTACTTTCAATTGTCTACCAGCCTCTGTCCACTAAAAGGAAGTTGCTTTCCAAACGGATGTATATATTTTTCATCCATATGAGTGCGTGTGTGTTTGTGTGATTTAATGTTTTTAGCGCTTATTTTTTGGTGATTGGAAAAAGAAAGCCGCTGTAATGGCTCCGTTCTCTTCGAAATTCCTCATGTTTTTTGAAGAATCTCATGAGACCTTAAGAGAGAGAGAGAGAGAGAGAGAGAGAGACTCACAAATACTTCATAACTGGTTCCATCCGAGAATGTAGAGAATTACCTCGTCTATGCTTTCCAGTTTGCTGCAATTATGGTTCTCATACATTTTGACAGTGTGGTACTGATCAGACATCTCTCGTTTTCTCTCTCTTACGCTCTCTTTCTCTGTATCTCTTTCTTTTTCCATTTCAGCTGCGTCACACACACACACACACACAGAGTCTCTGAAAAATCACAAGAAATTATTTTGATCTTGCGTACTGGCTGTGTCGAAGGTTCTAAACGAACAAAGGCAAGAAATAGTGTTAATGGTTAAATGTCTTCATTCTGCGGGTAATAACTGATTTGAATAACCGAGAGTAAATATCAATAACCACTTATATCATTAACTTGAAAAGGAAATGGGAAGCACAGCTAACTAAATCAGGTCATCGAGGTCTTCTGTTCGTTATTTTAAGTCGTGATCTTTGGGATTTTGAAATTTGGTTTGTTTGTTTGTTTTGTGTTTTGACTTTGCATGGAACCAGTGGTTATTCAGCAACGGGACCAACAGCCTTTACGCGACTTCCGAACCACGTCGAGAGTGAACTTCTGTCACCTGAAATATACATCTCTGACCCCTCAATGGCATGCCGGAGAATCGAACTCGCGGCCACCGAGATGGCAGGCAAAGACCATACCGACCACGCCACTGAGGCTTTGGTATCTGATGTGATCTGGCTACCTTGTGCCTAAGAAAGACATCCCCCCCACAAAAAAGAGTAATTTACTCAACAACAACTAACAAAAGTGACAAAACCTTGTTTGTGATTTCAGTTCCTGATTTTTGTTTTTTTAAATCAATGCAGTGTGAACACCAGTTTCCTTCAAAGAAGGAATTTTACGGAGGTGCTGTAACATCAACGCATATTACAAGAGAAATGAGCTACATTTTTATCATTAAACAGTCAACCTTTGCAGCTTATTCTAGCCGGACAGAGGATATGAAAATGGGAGAAAAAAGAATGCAGAGAAGCGTCAAGCCCAAATGAGAACTGAATTTATGACGTGAATCATAACCTTTATGCGCCGGTTGGTAATCATGTATTATATTTTCCACTTTTACTAGTCGCACCTGCCCATTTTCTCCTTCGCACCACAACTAAATGTTTGCAAAGCTCGGAACCATGAATAATATCGCAGGCTATGAATGAGGAACCACTTAATAACTTAATCTTTATGGTCCAGCCAATATTCGAGAACTATCCTTGGGGGGCCAATCGAGCTCTTTATCGGCCACAGCCACGAGTGACGCGGGAACTAGTAGTACTATTATCATCCCCTTCAGGCAAGAGCCATTAGCAGAGGTTGGTCGATGGGGGAAACTCTTCATGTTCTATTGCGCTTTCGTCTCGTAAATGTCTCGGGACAGGAGCTTTTTCTATTTCGTATTTCGCAGTTAGATGGCAGGAGAAAAGAAATGACTGTTCACGCAGTTCAGCAGCAGTGTACAAAAGATTTGATATTAAATTGCACGAACGAAATAGTTGGCTTCGACTCGCAAGGGAATAATTTTACACTTTTACTGTCTGCTATTTTGCCTTTTGCCAAGTCTTTAATGCCTGTTCATAATAAAGAAACCTATTACGAAGCTTTTATACATATAATGCCAATGCACTTTAATGCAGCGTTGTAAAAACGCTCTGACGAACACTTAGCGATCAAGACGAATTACAGGACGGACGCTTTCAGCATGAGACCACGGTATCTAGACCGTGCATGAGACATACCAGAACAGGAAGCTCCATGCGTTGAGGTCGGAACATTTATACAATGAAAGCGGTTTCCGTGTTTCATTAATCTTTTCCTTTGGTCTCACAACTTACTCCTTTCTTCTTTGCTTTTTCATCAGTCTCTGGAGTTTTAGGACAAATCTGGAACTTCAGCTTCTTCTTCCTGTCTAAAATCGTTACTCTAGCCGTTATCATTAAGTCTTACATCCATTTCTGCACTTACAGTGTCGAACATCATTCTCTGCTTGATGCGGTTCTGTCTTGATAGCTATTATTGGTTAGGGGTTGACAAATGCTCTCTAATTCCCACTGACTGTTCCGTGTGCACCTGTATGGATACCTGACTGAAATAGGTAGATACAGTTGCGCTTTTCAAAGCTTCGCCGTATTCATCTTTGACATTCTGAAATCTCACATTTCTAAAGGCCTAGTTTCAATGTATGAGGAGAGAACCAGGTGGTATAGTCATCCTTTACCATGAGATAAAGAGAGATGTCTTCCTTAATCTTTGATTCTGCTGAAAATACGGATACATTTCTGTTCGAAGTTAGATAACAGACCTTGTTAATCATGATAATTCTAGATGATAAAGACGGCCCCATCTGTGTGCTGAGAATAGGCGGTATTTTTGCGATGTTCAGACAATAGCTGCTCCTCAAAGGTGAGCTCATAGTGACGTCATACAAGCTTATGACTGGAAAGGTTAATCCGCACTGAACTATCGCATAGGTTGTTCGAAGGTTCAAAGATTTCAGTTGTCTATCATACTGGGACACTTCTCATACAATTGTCTCTTTATTCAGGGTGCGCTAAAAACAGCAGACCCTACTTTCCCCCACTGATTTTTCAAAGGATGTCTGCGGCCTTTCCTCAAAACTTAACACAATTTATCTGCTTAGTTTTCCCTGAATAAGTTTCCGGTAAAAGAGCAGATTCAAACAATTACTAACGAACCTTCCTCTCCTAACACTTGATTCCTAGTGCAACTGCTTTGAGGTTTTCATCCTGTAACACCTTTCAAACCTTTCACGGTCAATTTCCATTTCAGCGCTGAATGACCTCATAAGTCCTAGTGCTTGGCCTTTGGCCTAAATTCTATATTCAACTCAACTCAAGTGGTTGGGAGTAGCCTGTTATTGGCAGAGGTCATTTTTTAAATGAGTCCAGATGATAAAAATTAATTTCTCGATGTGGTTCGGATCCCGCAGTAAGCTGTAGGTCCCGTTGCTAAGTAACCAGTTGGTTCCTAGCCACGTAAACATATCTAATCCTTCGGGCCAGCCCTAGGAGAGAGCTGTTAATCAGCTCAGTGGTCTGGTTGAACTAAGATATACTTCGCTTTATAGAGTCCAGAGATACCCACAAGGTTTGTTATACCCTTGAGCGCCTTGCCACGCTTTTAGAGGCTGTCTTTGGTCAAGATTCTGTGCTGGCATAAAGCCTACTTTATGAAATCAGTCGGCCAGCCACCGACAAAGTTGTGTTCCGTGGACTTTGCCGTCTTTAGTTTTCACTGACAAGATTGTTTCCCTACGGAATAAAATAGTACTGTGCACACAGGTTGTATTTAACACAGTAAGGATCTGGTGCATTTATTTATTAACACAGTAATGATTTGGTACATTTATTTATCAACACAGTAAGGATTTGGAACGGAGCCCTTAGAGGATTAGAATGTGGCGTATTCTGGCTAAAATTCAGCCAAACTATGACTGTAATAATTATCTGATTTCGTACTGTGATTAAACGCCATTCTTGATTTCATAACTAAAATTTGGTTATCCTGAGTATTTCACCATACTTGTTTGTTTGTTTGTATGGTGTTTTTACGTTGCATGGAACCAGTGGTTATTCAGCAACGGGACTAACGGCTTTACGTGACTTCCGAACCACGTCGAGAGTGAACTTCTATCACCAGAAGGTTGACCGACGTTTTAGTGCTCGTACTTCAAACGCTTTTTTTTTTTTATCAAAGCCAGCAAAAATGAAATGACAAGATCGCGTCACGATTCTTCACGATTTATTGCCAATGTCTCTTGAGGCCCGTTATTTATCCCAATAATACGCACTATATTTTTTCCCCTTGCAAATAAAAATGAAAAAATACGTTGCAAACTGTGCCTCTGCCCGTTATTCATCCCAAAAATACGCACTAGTTTATTTCCTTTGCAAAGAAAGATGAAAAATCTTTTGCAAACTGTGGCCCTACTGATTGAAATGCTGACATCGATAAAGATTTCAAAATGTCCTTCGGTTCACCGGCATTTCATTTGGTTAAGTTGCTTGTGGTAAAATTTCTACCTTATACTATGAGAGCCTTTGGTTATTTTCCCCGTGAAACTTTGGGGGATCCTTTGTCCTCATTTGCGGAGTTTCTTCGGATTTGGTTCCCATTTCTGGTGTTATTTTTGAAGGCTTTGGTTTTCACCTTCTCTCCCAGCTATTCACCAAAGACCTAATTATTATCAATTCCTTCATCGGATAACATATCTAAAATAAAGGACTTAATCATCTAAAATAGTTAACTGAATTTTACGTCCTTATAAGGATTATCACTGCTGTCGTGATAATAGTTAACTGAATTTGATGTCCTTATAAAGATTATCATGGCTGTCGTGAAAATAGTTCACTGAATTTTATGTCCTTATAAGGATTATCACTGCTGTCGTGTTTAGGATCCTTCGATGGTTTCCTTCGCACAAGGATTGCATCATAGCGTATCCACAGGAAAATCCTTTTCTCTGTCATTACGATAATTCGTCTCGCGTTTCCGCTCTCAAATCTTAAGAAGAGGAATGTTTTCGGCCAGTGACTGACGTCGTTACAGTATAAGGTTCCTATCGCTTCGGTGATCCAGTGCAGCTAAAGTATTTTTCTACGACGATAAATCAGGTGATGTAAGGTGAAACGAAAATATATATATATATATATATATATATATATATATATATATATATATATATATATATATATTATACCGTGAAACATGGATGATAACAAGACAAGCCTTCCATGCGACAATACTGTTAGAAACTAAAATTCACGGTAGTCTGTTAGGTGTAAATTTGCATTTCCCCATGATTACTTAATACAGGGAAGAGCGGCAATGTAAACTGAAATTTTCTATCATAAATAGTAACCTTAAACAGTACAGTTGCCACAGAGTACCGGGGACAAGATACAGATTTTATTTGTGTGTGTGTGTGTGAGAGAGAGAGAGAGAGAGAGAGAGAGAGAGAGCATTTTAAATTTAGGCACTTAACTGACTTTATACCGGTATTGACCGTTTTAAAACGCTGAAACATTATAATTCAAATTTCATATTTTGACGCTACATAGTATATTGCTGGACGCTATAGTAGATTCACATCAACCTGTCATTAGATGTCTAGGCCCGTCCCTTACGACGCTCCTGATTGGCTGTTGATAAGCCAATCACAGGGCTGGAAACTCTCAGTCTCTCTCGAGAGTTCACATAGGCAAGATGTATGTTCCACCTCTCCTGAGGTATACGTCTTTCAGGAGAGGTGGAACATAAATCCTGACTACGTGAATTTTCGAGAGAGACAGATTTTCCAGCCCTGTGAGTGGCTTATCAACAGCCAAACGTCGTAAGGGACGGGCCTAGACGTCAAATGCACGGCTGATGTGAATCTACTATAATACTACAGTCCTCTGAATTCAGGTACCTGATTAGTTCGTAATTAGTTCCTACGTAATCGATTAAATAACTGTGAAATAAGTACGGGAAACCTCAGTTTCGAATGAATGTCATAATTTGTATATTATAATTACTGGGCGATTGCCATATCCCTCTTCAGTTATGACGATACATAACTTAAAATTCAGGAAGTGAATTGTTATGTGTGTTTATGAGCTCAGTGAAAGAAGGCATATGATAAATGTAGTATCTTAAGAGGAAAGGCAGCGGAAAGAAGTGTGCATATATATATATATATATATATATATATATATATATATATATATATATATATATATATATATATATATATATTTAAATAAGGATATAAGCCACGAGGGAAAATAAGCAACGGAGTATCCGTGAGATCTTTCGACATTCAAACGTCCTTTACTTAGCAGATGAACTGACTTACATGAGGAAATGACAATACAAGAAGGGTCGTTTAACTGACAGATTCAATGGTTTCAAATCCGTTAAAATAAGGCAAACTGAGAATGTTCTTAGAATTTTCTTTCTCCGTGTTACTTACACATAAAACTTTCTGTGAGCTTTATTATAACTAATATCTAATATATGTGAAGGATATTTGTTATAATAAAGCCCACAAAAAGTTTTATAGTGTAAGTAACACGGAGAAAGAAAATTCTAAGAGCATTCTCAGTTTGCCTTATTTTAACGGATTTGAAACCATTAAATCATTGTTAAAAGCCTTTAAAGTCAACCTTGTTTTTTCCTATAATAACACTCTAAAAGGAATGTTAATAAAAAATGGCCCCAGAGAAAGCAAAAACATAATATATAAAATTCCATGTATGGATTGTCCATCATTTTATCTCGGACAGTCGAGCAAGGGCTTAGAAGTAAGGTTAAGCCAGCATAAATATTCTGTAAAAACTGGGCAAACATCTGATGCAATATTCATTCATTTAAGTGAAAACAACCAACGAATAAATTGGATTGGTAGTTCAGTAATTGCAAGGTCAAAAGATGTCTTATCACGAAATATTTTAGAATCTGCTTTAATACAACTTACTTCTCATTGTAATTTCAATATTAGTCGTGGCATGTTTCATTTAGACCCTTGCATTTGTAACATGTTTAAGAATGACCTCAAGATATAATTACAGACTTAAATAAAAATTAGTTGCCTTAGAGATATCTTCGTTGTAATGTATATTTAATATTTATTGAGAATATGTATTGTGAATATGTTTTTGTTTACCAAAGTTCTGAATAGCTGTCACCTATAATCCTTTAATTGTCTTGTCTTTGTGTCTGAGATGATTGTCTTAAACTTTTAATTGTACCCATTGTTTATGCTTGTTTGGGAAGGTTACTCATCTTCCAGGTGTGTCGGATTCTAGGTACTAATTTCTTTATAATCCCTATCTGTCAGTTATACGACCCTTCTTGTATTGTCGATCTTTCGACGTTTGAACGTCGAAAGATCTCGCGGATACTCCGTTGTTTATTTTCCCTCGTGGCTTATATCTATTTATATATATATAAATATATTTATATATATCTTTATCTATGGATTTATCACGTTCCTAACTTTCGTGATTCAGTTATACATACACACACACACACACACACACACACACACACACACACATATATATATAATATATATATATATATATATATATATATATATATATATATATATATATGTATATATAAATTAAACATGTGTGTGTGTGTGAGCCCGCGTGTGCTTGTTTGTATTTATGTATAAATATATTCCTTTAAGTACAGATTTGAATAGTTAAATGAAGACATAGTACAACATTATAATTGGGCATAGTGAATTTCTTCTTTAATCTAACTCTCACAATATTGCAATGAAAGGATAGTTGCATCACGAAGAATTTACGGCAGTAGTAACATTTTTTTTTTTCGAACGCTATTCCGTCCGTGCGAAAATTCATGCAATCCGCCCCTTCCATATGTCGCTTGCTAATAGTTTGAAAGAAAATTCAATAAGATTCCGTAACCGTAGAAGGTTGGACATGAAAATTCTTCCGAAAGTTAAGCAGATACATTAGCTACAGAAGGGCATGCCCGCTAGAAAGGAAAAATTATAACAAATATGGATTCTAATTGCGAAATATATAATTGTTCTGAACCATTTGGTCAGCGCATTCCTGCTCGATACCTCTTATAATAATCAGTGGATTATTTCAGAAAGACTTAATTGAAAACAGATTAAGGAGGAATTCACATTCATTATAAAGTCAGTAACACTTTAGATGAAATGTATTCAACACGAATACAATGAAGATTTCTAACCGCGTAAATGTATTAAGGGACTGATGCTCAAATGTTGACTTTGGTTACAGAAATGTATACAACTAACGAAAGACGCTATTCTCACCTAGATTCTGTTCCTACCTGCTGAAGGCAAACTCTGCGATAGAAAATAGAGGAAAAACAGCTATACTGCTTTGAAGCTATTAGCGATGAGGAGCTAAACTGCTTTGAAGGTATCAAGAGATAAAGAGCTAAACTGCTTTGAAGCTATCAAGAGATAAAGAGCAAACTGCTTTGAAGCTATCAAGAGATAAAGAGCTAAACTGCTTTGAAGCTATCAAGAGATAAAGAGCAAACTGCTTTGAAGCTATCAAGAGATAAAGAGCTAAACTAAATCTCATTTAATAGCCAAAGAGTTTGTCAACAATCTTTTGACACCAGTCGCTTAACAGAATGTGAAAAATTTCTTGAAAATTTATACAAAAAAATATTAACATTTTTAAGCCTTTTTCTTGAAAAATTATGAAAAAAAATATAAACAACAAGCGCTTTCCCTTCCTCAGGTGAATGTTTGACTTTGCTTAAAATTTTTTTTTTTACCGATAAATTATAGTTTTTCGTTCGCTATCTATTCGTTTCGAATTTCCTTCTGCCGAATGTGCCAGCAAGCATCATTTAGATACTAATCCAACTGTTAGCAAGCGGCCCATGGAAAGTGCGGATTGTATGAATTTTCGCACAGGCGGAATTGCGTTTGAAAATGCAAAAAAAAAAAAAAAAAAAAAAAAAAAAAAAAAAATTATTTCAACTGCTGTAAATTCGTCGTCGAGCAATTTTGCTCTCATTGCAAAATTGTGAGAGTCAGATTGAAGAAGAAATTCGCAATTCTCATTTATAACGGTATACTATATCTTCATTTAACTATCTATTTCTGTACTTAAGGGAATTTATTTATACATAATCACAAACAAGCATGCACACGCACGCACACACACACACACACACACACATATATATATATATATATATATATATATATATATATATATATATATATATATATATATATATATATATATATATATGGCATGTGTGCGTGCGTATGCATGAGCGTTATCGGGGTTAGTACCAGTTTGTTTTACATTAGTTTTTTCGGTCCTTAAAAAATCAACAAATAAAAAAATAAAAACTGTTGAAATGCGTTTAAGACGGAACGATATTACCACTATTTTCCGCTGGGCGTAGCTCAGTCACGGTGGAAAATATTTTGCTTTCAAAAACATAATTTAAAAGGATGTCAAATTCTGCGACCCCTACAAAATAGCGACGCGAGTCAATGATTGCATACCAAGCTGGTAAAAAAAAAAATGACCTATTTATGTAGTAAATTTAACTGCTGACAAGGGAAGTTCAAGCCACTCAGCCCTATGTAAATTTGCCCAACCAAAAGTACCTAACTTAATTAGGCCCGGATCCAGAAATATCGTCACCCTTCAACTATCAGCATACCCCCATGTATACGCGACAACCAAGGCGTGATTAGACCTCCAGCTTAGTTGGGGGCGCATGCTAAAACCTACGGTCACATAGCACGTTTTTTCGCCCAACGAAAATTCAAATAAATACTTCGCTATATTTTATAAGAAATGATTGTTCTGTACTGTTCAAGTTAAACATGCGCATTATTATTATTATTATATTTTTACATTTTCATCCTAAGAGAAAAACGATAAATGTCCTATCCTAAAATTCCTGTATCTTTAATTCAACGTGAAACCCTTTTTTCAGACCTTTTTAGGCTTACTCCCCGAGTAAGCGAAAAGCATCAGTAGTCGCTATATTCTATAGTACCGAACACCGTTCACCGTTCACCGTTCACCGTTCGTGCCCTATCCAACACTTCTTTATACATAGATTTGTATACCATATCAGTGCCGACTGACTTGAAGACACCGACCAATCGTAAAACGAATGTGACGCTGGAGGAAATTTACAACTATTAAAAACGCTGGGAAATCTTAAATGAGGCTTAGTTTAGCTTTTCATCTCTGATCATTTTAAAGCAGTAGCCGTTTTTGTGGATGCATACTAAAACGCCTTTTTAAATTTTTTTCTTTTCTATCGCAGATTTTGCCTTCAGCAGCTAGGAGAAGAATCCAGAAGGAAAGAGTGCTCTAAAATAAAATTTTCATTTAGTTATCATGAGTTTTTGTAAACCAGGGTAATTTTTGAAATCCGGTCTATTAAGGCTCTAAAAGACGGCATACCATACGATACAAAATGAATGCTTCCTATAAAACACATATTTTTATTAATATCATTCCATTCACCATCATATTATTATTATTGATTTTTTTGTTACTAATCTTTTTCCGACCCCCGCCATCGTTCAACCAATTATACGCAAACAAGCCCCGAGTTGTTAATAAAAGACTTATTACTATTATATCATTGACTCCAGAATTTCATGACGGAACTGAAAAATTGCAAGGGCTGCTCTTCAGCGCAAGAGACCGTGCTTCCTCTGAAATCCACAACAGCGAATTAGTCACTCATTTGGGCCGTGGCCATATAGTCGGCGCATAAGGAGAATGACGGACGAAGCATTGAAAAATAATGCAGCGTAATTTTTAACTGCTCGCCTGCAAGCTTGGACTTTCGAACAGAGAGATGGATAGAGATGAATGATAATCGTTGAAAATTCATAAACATACGCCGCCCTTTGCTTTACATTTAAATGAACGACTGACAGAAAGAAACTTTACTGTAGGGATTAAGTACATATACTTTGGAAATAATTATCGCTCAGTCACGCGTCTCCATGTAAATAAATGTATGCTTTCTTGTCTCGTGGGGGATTCTAATTAACTTTAGGAGAATATTAACGTCATTTAGCCCCTTTGCTTTACATTTAAATGAACGTCTGCAAGAAAGAAACCTTTAACTGTGGGGGATTAAGTAGAATATTACTTTGGAAATAATTACGCTCGGTCCGCGTCGGGGGTCATGTACATAAATGAATGCTTTCTTGTCTCGTGGGGGCTTCTCATTACTTTCGGAGAATATTAAAGTCATTTAGCCATGCCGTAGGCGTTTGCTGTGTTAACTGTAGTACAGGATAAAAAGATACCATTATTAAGCGGAATGAGAATTAATGAACTCCCGGAGCGTAAATTTCGTCTCATTATTTTTTTTTTCCGTAAAGAGTTCGGTTGGGTTCAGGATAATCAGCTTTCATTACTCGGTCTTGACGTAGAAGTTTTTTGTGTGATTTATTTGGCATCTATTAAATTTCGACTCAAGGTTAAGATCTAACACTTATAAAATAAAATAGCTAAGAAGCTGTATGACCTCTATTCTTCATTGGTAGTTTTAATGTCTCAATTTATCTAAGGTTATGAACATTTTTTTATTTTTTTTACGAATCTAGAATGTGCTACAC
Organism: Macrobrachium nipponense; assembly: GCF_015104395.2. Lineage (NCBI taxonomy): Eukaryota > Metazoa > Arthropoda > Malacostraca > Decapoda > Palaemonidae > Macrobrachium > Macrobrachium nipponense. The sequence goes on along the minus strand of NC_061099.1, from coordinate 42,351,393 downwards.
ATAAGGGTCATTACATCATATTTTTTTAAAACCTTTATACAACCAGTTTTATTTTTCCTTTTTTTTCTCTTTAAAAAATTTTATATATGAAATTATACCTTTATACAACCAATTTAATGTTTTTTCCTTTTTTTTAATTGAATATATGAAATTTATACCTTTGTACAACCAGTTTTATTTCGTCCTTTTTTTAAAATCGAATATATGAAATTTATACTTTTATACAACCAGTTTTATTTTTTCCTTTTTAGTTTTAAAAAAAATTGAATATATGAAATTTATAAGATATTGAAAATTCGATAAGGAAATTATACTCAAATATATAAAAGGTTGGTTACAAGTTTTTTTCTGTCTTTCTGGAGAGAAGCCGAATTGAAATTTTTAATCTCAGATCTTGAGATCTTTTTAAACAATAAAGAAACATAGCTATATTTAGGTTACCAGATTTTGTGATGCGTTTGCAAGTTGCCTTTTGATAACCAAATTAAATTTTAGCCAAATTGAAAAGGCAATTAAAATTTCTTTTTTTCCTCTCGTTATAGAAATGCCAATATGGTAATAGTAGTGAATTAATGATAACTGCTACTTAACTAGCTACTTAGCCCATTTCTTTTCCGTAAACTAATAAAAGAACTATTATTATAACAAGCGATAAGAAACGGGCAATATAAGACATCACAGTAAAAGCAGTGATAATAAAAATACTAAAAATGTAGTTTGCTGACCTCCATAATGACCCATCGGAAGACATTAAAAGTGAAAAATGAATCAGTAGTAAATGGCAAAACATTTAAAGGAAAGTAATAATAACGCCGCGCTAATTACCACGTTGACTCGATAACTATCGCGTCAACATATAAACAAAATGTCAACAGGTTAGCAAATACTCACGGGAAAGTCCCAATGCTTGTTACAGAACGATCAATTTCTCGTCTTCGCAGCGGCAAGTCAGAGGAAGGAATGATACCAGTTCGATATATTACCGCTGGGCCGATATATAAGGGTTGAATCACGCGCAACTGCAGTTCGCTGAGAGACAGCTTTGACGAGCGAAGATGTTATTGATGTTATGGAATGTAAAAGGCTGAGTTATGCGATGTATAATGTAACTGCTTCCGGACAATGATTAATGTCTCCATATTTTCCTCTCTGACTACGCAAGTGCGCGCAAATAAAGGGTTTTATAACTAGCAAACATATGTATACAGATGTTATGTACAATAAATTCGTAAAGCAAGTAAATCTACGGGCGTAAACAGCCCCGTTTCACGGGCAGAACCAGTTCCGTTTCAGAATCCCTTCTCACCCCTACCCCCTTCGGAAGGGGCGTTGGGCGAGAGGTAGGATGAAACCCCATTATAAATCCTCTTAGGGGCCCCCACTATAACCCTGCCAAGTTTCATGCCCATCAGACCAACCGTTTGGCCGTGATTGAATGATAGACGGACGGACAGACATAACGCCCATTATAATAAGATACGTATACATAGATGTGTGTGTGTATATACATATATATATATATATATAAATATATAGATATTATAAATTATATATAACACACACGCAAATGATTTGGGATCGGTGTTAAGTAAAGCCATAAGCAGTAAGTTTGGTTAACAGCATTGTGCCACACTAGGTCAAATGTTTTATAATTATAAAAAATTGTGCAAAGCACTCTTCGAGGACCTACATAAAAACGACCAAAGACCATTTTGATATAAAATCCTCATTGAATATATCTTTGTTGAAGCCATGAAGATATATGCATGTACAGAGAGTGTGGTTGCGTGTCTTATTTACTTACATTTGAATTCCCTAAAAAGCTGTGATTGATGTCCTCAAACTGCCATGAGAGAATGAAATATTTGATAGTGAACATTAAAGTACAGGTTTCTTTTAACCATTCAACAACTGTTTTGCCGAATGTGGCAGTGAATTTACAGTACGTAGTGGGGTGCTTCAGGGGAATGTTACGTCACCTTTGGATTCTATAATAATAAGAAGGAGGCGGAGGATGGAAGATACAGTTTAGACTGAAGTAAACGATAGATACGGGACAGAGTAAGAATGTGCAGCTATATTCGGCAAAATATTTACGAATCTGGATAAACTGCTGCGTATTTTTAGATTGACGGGACTTAAAATAAATCAAAGAAGAATAAAATAGCGAGGATAGATGGGTGAAATAACATTAATTGGAGACAAGATTAATGAGATCTAGTATTTCAATTGATTAGAAGAAACGCTATTTGGTACAAGAAATCGTAAAATGGAATTTAGTGGATGAATAATAAAGTCACACCAAACAGTGGCAACCTGAATAAGATTTTTATTTTTCAAACAAGTAGAATGAAGCTGTTTTCAGAAGTATTATGTATTTGTATAAAATATATATATTTAAATATATATTCCTATAACATTTTGTAAAAAGTTTATTGCTATTTTGGGTGATTGAGAAATTTTCTTTATGATCGGTAATTACCTTACATGGAGAAACATTCCTTGGAATTGGTAATTATCTCCGGTAGTTGTTTTTTTATTTTCTATTTTCTTGAATTTGTTTCCTTTAATTTGTTTGTTTTAATTTAATTCAAGTTTGTTCAATTAATGTTTGAGGCTTTATTTTTCCTAAATCACTGTAAATAAAATTGTGCTAATTAAACTGACCTCAACCTTGTTGTTGAAACCCAAAGTAAGAGTTAAAGATAACTACTAACTACCTAATTTTCTGAATATTCCGAGCCAAACAACTCTACGAAGAACCTCGAAGTCACGGTCGGAAGGGAAAAGCAGTCCAACACCAACCGTCAAGGAGTGATTACTCTCCCTCACCTCACCTTACCTTTGGATATTCTATGGATTTATATTCTTCGTCGTAGTGCTGACATTTCTTTCAGGACAACACAACGATGGGACTCATTGTGTTCAGTGCTATGAAATACTGAGTTAATACCATGAAGAATTAAATTAACTCTACACCTCGTCTGATGAATGTGGAGGCGACCTCAGTGATGGCTATGGAATTATCATATCCATTCTCTATTTCATCCTATGAAGTCACTATAAGGTGGGTCATTGTATTGATTGGCACAATAGTAGTGGCATTTCTTGGTGACTTTTATCATCCTCAAGTCAAAAAATAAATAAAGCCTTGAACACAGTAATTGAAAATCGCTCGTGAAACTAGGTTTGTTTATAGGCTACTCTAATTAAAATTATCAATTGTCGACCATAAAATTGCTTCGTTTTATTGAAATTCGGCCTTTTTAACATATAATTCTAATTGATGCCTTCATCACATATAATTTAATTTTGTTAATTAGGTCAAAATATGATTGAAATTGTTGGCTTTTGATTTGCAATTTTAGAAATTAATATTAAATTGAGATTAGTTTTGGAGGTGAATTTAATTTGTTGATTCGCCTTTATATATTGTGAACAAAATTTTAGTGTAGTCAAAAATTATATTCATATTTCCTTTAAACAATTCTATACAAACTCTGGTTTCCAATTTGAATTGGGTGGTTAAAGATTTATCTATCTTTTAGGGCTGGCTCAAGGTGGAGTGGAAAGCTTGGGACAGGAGTATATCTGCCAATGCTTCTAGGTTTGCTGACCAGAAGCAGTCACTACTCCAAAGTGGGAACTAGCATCAACTGAACTGTAACCAAAAACTACATATTATAAAATTTCTCAAATTGATTTAGAATCTACAGATGTTAGTTTCTGTATTGCAAATAAATATTTGTTATAACATGGTCGTTTGTCCTAAGTGATTTTTTCTGCTCAGTATTAGTCTAGTACGAAAGGATCGCTTTATGGACACGAATCGTGGGGAATGCAACGAAAGTCTTAAAGACTTTGGCGATTAATACTTGTCGAATAGTATCAGGACATAGAGACCGCCTGAAATGATCGAACTGGGTTCCTGTGGGCACCAGAATAGTTAGAAGACCCAGATTTAACTATACTAGCAAACATATGTATACAGAAATTATGTATGAAAATTCGTAAAGTAACTAAGTCTACGGGCGTAACCAGCCCCGTTTCATGGGCAGAACCAGATCCATTTCAGGGAATCCCTTTTTACCCCTACCCCCTTCGGAGGGGGTGAGGGTGTGGGTGGGCGGGAGATGTAGGATGAAAACCCATTATAAACCATCTTAAGGGTCACCACTACAATCCTGCCAAGTTTCATGCCCATCGGATCAGCCGTTTGGCCGTGATTGAATGACAGACGGGACGGACAGACGTCACGACGCCCAATAGTAAGATGGGAACTACGAGAGGGAGAATGGAGATGAGTGGAGATGTGTGGAAGTGAAAGACTATATATATTTGAATTTAAAACTTTAAGGATAGCTTTCGGGAATCTGTTCGGTTCCCCTTTTTCAATCTCTTTAATGATGATGATGTTCAGACAGATTTCTGTTCTTTAGAGAATGACGAAATATTAGGATAAACTCACGGAAAAATTATGGAAGTTTTCTAGGTTCAGAATAATTTTTACATTAAACATATCTCCCGTTTGACGTATTTTTGTTTTATGTTTTTTTGTTTCACTGAAACATTCTCTTTCATGACTTGTAAAAATCTCGAAATTTACAGACCTTTGGTTTTTTTTACGAGTCTAGTCACTAAGCCTAATCATAGTTTAGAAAAATTGTTTTATTATTTGAGAGCTGGAGTAGCCATCCAAAATGTTTAATCTTGTAGTCTTTTCTTCTATAAAACAAGATCTGTTAAAGAGAAGAACAACGAAAATGTGTAAGTTCATTTAACCAAGTTGGTTCTTTTTATCTTTCCGTCAAATAAATAGAAACTCACAAACGAGCCTTCATCGTCTACAACTGCCTTGTTAGGTCCTTACAAAAGACTAATGACGAGAAGCATTTCAGCTACAAATCTTATCTTGTTACTTCATTTGCATCTCTCTCTCTCTCTCTCATTTCTGATTAAAAAAAAGTATTTCAGTGTTTGCTATGAGAAACAAACCTCTTTTTAACCCTTCAAATAATTTCATTTCCATCTTTCACAGAACGACCAATCAAATATATGTTCTTTCCATACCGATAACATTCTGTTCCATGATTATTTGTCTGATTATCTGTAAATGAAGCAATCTAAATACTATTTGCTTTGGTAATCTATGAAACAGAAAGAGTATGAGATCACTCGTGGTATTCTAGGGAATGGGAATGCAAGTAATATGTATGCTAAGTAGATTCAGAAACACTTTGTTTGTTTGTATAGTGTTTTTACGTTGCATGGAACCAGTGGTTATTCAGCAACGGGACCAACGGCTTTACGTGACTTCCGAACCACGTCGAGAGTGAACTTCTTCTATCACCAGAAATACACATTTCTCTCTCTCCTCAGTGGAATGTCCGAGAATCGAACTCGCGGCCACAGAGGTGGCAGGCCAAGACCATACCGAACACGCCACTGAGGCTTTTTTTTTTTTTTTTTTTCAAGAAACAGTCGACGTACGAAAATAGGCTCCGTATTTATGTGATGCCATACCTTACTTTATTCGGAAAAAAACCGTAGAAGATTGCTATCACATTATCCCCTTCGGTGATAACAAGTTTATTTGATAGTGAAACAAGTAGAAAACTTCGCTCATGCAAAGCAGGGAACAAAGCTTTACTTATAGCCTCAGAAGGAGGCGATACTGGTCAATTGTGGCATTCGTAGATCAACGCTCAAAAGATAATTTCCCATTTGGATATGGGTGAGAAATAAGATATACCAAACGGGTGCGAGGATACGGAAATAGAATCATACCATTTCCAACCGGCGGTAAATTATTCTAATGACTACCTTGATATATGACTATAATAGTATAG
>NC_061099.1:42288225-42332544 GCF_015104395.2 Macrobrachium nipponense | reverse complement strand
ACAGGTGTCTAGATTCGTAAAAATGTCATGATTTTCCAGAATACACAGGACATTTGTTTATGAAAAGACACGATAAAAAGTTAATAAAAAGTTCATTTGCAACCCAGAACTCACTGGAATGTAAATAGCTTCCTGACTGACACGAACGAGGTGCTTCGCCAGGTCACGCAACTTCGTTCTCAAAATGACAGAAGAAAGAGATATCTGGAAAACTCGAGTCAATTCAGGATAACGCGTTCAGGACGTAAATCCCAAGTCATAATCTAGCGGGTCAACGCTGTGAAATGATTTTTGATAAAACATTCTTTGCGAAGTAATTCTAACGGAACAAAGACATGCAGTTGCCTAAAAGGATTTTAATTTTGTACATTTTTAAACAATACAAACTAAAATATCGGTAAGCATGAAATGAAGAGTTTTTGAACTGATGTTCAAGAATTCACGCACGAATGTTGTTTTAAATAACTTCGCTTGGTGTCACGTTTGTTTGTTTGTATGGTGTCTTTACGTTGCATGGAACCAGTGGTTATTCAGCAACGGGACCAACGGCTTTACGTGACTTCCGAACCACGTCGAGAGTGAACTTCTATCACTAGAAATCCACATCTCTGACCCCTTAGTGGAATGCCAGAGAATCGAACTCGCGGCCACCGAGGTGGCAGGCCAAGACCATACCGATCACGCTAATGAGGCGCTTGCTTGGTATCGTGGAAAACAAAATCAATGATTGCTTCAGGAATAAATCCCGGGTATCCAAAAATAACTGCTGTTAATTTTATAAATGAATGAGTCTGGTATCAGGGGCATAAAACCAAATGGAATTCACGAATACATTTGAAAATCTCAGGTAACACTATTTGTCTAAAGTGACTGGGCTTGAATCTTTGGAAACTGTCCAACTCAAATCTAGACCTTACGTTATGGTACGTTATGATACTTCAATTTAACGTTCAAAATCCATATTCTTTCAGACTAATAGACGGAGGGCACTTGAAAACCACGGCAGAAATATACGCTCCGCACATAATGCTAAAGAGGAAATCGAGGACTGGCGATAAACATCCACACAACCCTTTTTATGGTCCGGTTGTCGAGCTCTTCAACATTCTTATCTCGAGGATGAACTTCACGTAGGTGCCATTTATATATATTATATATATATATATATATATATATATATATATATATATATATATTATATAACATATATATATAAACATATATATATGAAAGATTTAAGAACTAACAACCCTATCATTTCTTAGACTTCGAGCATCATTGCCTAACTTGTGAGTAATGAGTACAATGTTCACTGGGACTTAAAACCTTTGCTTGTCTGATAATTATAGAGCCGTAATGCAGTGTCTTTTGAGTTCATGGGTTTAGTTTACTAGAGCTTCTATGTAACAGGACTAATAATATAGCATACTTTATATGCAAAAGGTTGTCTGGCAATGGTCACATCAGGCAACGCTATCAAGAGATGAGTTTGCCCAAGGTGTAAGTTTACAAAATTGAGGGATTAAATTTCAGACAGCGTATAGGGTGTCCATAAAGTCCGATACCATTACACATATTTATTAATTGTAATGGTACTGGGACTTTATGGACACCCTGTATCTTATCCTATAATTCTATCTATATATACAGGTTTCGGAAAATACGTATCCTAAATGCAACGCGTTTCTTTTAAATAATTCAAGTTCTTTGTTGTATTAGTAGCCTACTGTTTCGATTTACCGATAATGAAGGCCGAAGGGAACTGTCTTGTCTTTGAAATATATTTATAATGATAAAAGCTCTGATGGATTCTGACATCGACAGAGAAGTCTATACATTTCAAGCCACATAGAAAGCAAGTAAAGGGTTACTTCAAAGCCTCTGGGGCTGCCTGCTGTGACGTTTGTCAAATAGAGGATAATCCCAAAGCGTAACTAGTTCACTTGCAAATGAATGCGTTTGTTTGTATGGCGTTTTTACGTTGCATGGAACCAGCGGTTATTCAGCAACGGGACCAGCGGCTTTTTACGTGACTTCCGAACCAGGTCGAGAGTGAACTTTTCTCACCAGAAATACAAATATCTCCCACCTCGATGGAATGCCCGAGAATCAAACTCGTGGCCACCGAGGTGGCAGGCCAAGACCATACCGATCACGCCACCGAGACGCTCCAAATAAATGTGTATCTCCTTTCAATGCATAGAAAAAAAGGAGTCATCTCATATTTTATCTAGTGATTTAAGGATTTTTTGCATGTTGGCAGTGAAGTAGCGAGCTCATTTTGTTAATTATTTTTAAATTACATTCGATATTGGTCAGTAATATACTATTCACTAGAAGTAAATTATATTTTTCGGGTGCAGTACATCTTCATATAGTAAAATATAGATTTTAATTACATAATCCTGGAGGTAATTCAGGCTAAAGTCTTTCAAACGTATCCAGGATGAGAAACCTTACTGCAGACAGACGATTAGAAAATAGATTGAAATGTATTTTTATGAAACTAACGTGCATCATACCCATACCCTTAAGGTACACAGTGACCCGACCACCAGATGGCGCTTGGGGGTACAGATACCCCAATGGAACGTGGAATGGCATGGTGGGGATGCTTAAGCGAAAGGTAAGTATTAGTTTCTTCGCTGAGGGCAGTTATTCTTGGGCAGCCTGCTATCAAACGCCGTATAAATACCTCTTAATCAAGTCTTGCATCTTGAAATTTGCTGTTGTTCAGTCAAGTCTACTTTGAAAGAATTAATAAGTCAAAATCCACAATCCTATGTAAGTGAAAGGCTGCATTTATCAAAATATAAAATTTATTAAAAATGGGATTAATAAACTCTTGTATCTTGAAATTTGCTGTTGTAGATTCAATTCTACTTTGAAAGAATTAATAAGTAACAATCCACAATCATATATACTAGCAAATTAGGGGAGGTGGGGGTGGGGGGAGGGTAGGATGAAACCCAATTATAAACCATCTTAGGGGTCCTTACTATAACCCTGTCAAGTTTCATGCCCATCGTACCAGCCGTCTGGCCGTGATTGAATGACAGACGGACGGAGAGACATAACGCCCATTATGGTGTCCGTAACGCCCATTATAGTGTCCGTAACGCCCATTATAGTAAGATGAGTAAAGCTGCATTTATCGAAATACAAAAATTATTTAAAAATTAGAGCTTTCGACTGCTTGCACGACAGTCCTCTTCAACTGACTGGATAAAAATCACAGTCAGTACTGAAAAAATAGAAAGAACCGACTCCTTGCAAAATCTTAAATCCTTTCCAGGAAGTAGACTTGGCATTCGTTCCATTCAGCGTCCTGTACACTAGAGCCCAAGTCCTGGACTACACGGCAACGCTCATGATCGACTACGGCAGGATTCTGGCTCGGAAGGGCAAGACCGAAATCAATCCCTGGGGATTCCTGATGCCCCTCACGCCAGGCGTATGGCTCTGTCTTCTGTCTTCTCTGGGACTGGTCATGGCCGTCTCTTTTACTATTTCTTCATTTATGCAGAAATATGAGTGGCCTTCAGAGTTTTCCTTAAGAAATTACGTAAGAATTTTCTTAATCCAAGGTTAGACTTTCCCATTTTTTCCCCTTGTGTAGTGCATGCACATGGATAAATACAATAAAAATGTCACATTAGAACCATTTTAACAAATAAGTGATCATCAGCTAGGTTCAAAGGTCATTTTTTAAAATCAATTCAACAGTGCAAAAGCTTTAATCATTCTTCAGTGCTGCCATTTTGGTTCTGGTATTTTTTGTCAGGAAAGTTATGACAGGCATTATTTGTTTGTTTGTATGTTGTTTTTACGTTGCATGGAACCAGTGGTTATTCAGCAGCGGGACCAACGGCTTGACGTGACTTCCGAACCACGTCGGCTGTGACAGTCATGATAATAAAGTAAACTAGCTTTTAAACGTATTTGCAGCATCTAAAAGTTATGCTATCTGCACGAAGCTTCAGACTGACTTGAACCATTTTAGATCTGGAAGATAAATCCGTCAAAGACGTAGCCAGAAGCATCCTGGCAGCAGCGTGGATGATAGCACTGGTGGTCGTGATGGAAAGTTACGCTGGGAATCTGAGGTCTCTTCTGATTGTCCGTTACGTACCGCAGCCGTACCACAGAGTTCGAGCTGTGTTGGATGACCCTCGAATCACGGTTCTGTGGATGTCGGGAGGTTCATATCAGCAGATCTTATACGTGAGCATTTATTCATTTTCTCTCTCACTGAATGGACCCCGTAGGAGGGTGGGGCCATCAGTGGACCTCATGCGGTACACTGTAGGCATTAGTTTGTCGCAGCGTGCCCTCGACCCCTAGCTGCAACCACTTTCGTTCCTTTTGCTGTATCTCCTTTCATATTCTCTTTCTTCCATCTTACTTTCCACCCTCTCCTAACACTTGATTCACAGTGCAACTGCTTTGAGGTTTTCCTCCTGTTACACCTTTCAAACCTTTTATACTGTCAATTTCCATTTCAACGCTGAATGACGTCATAGGTCCCAGTGCGTGGCCTTTGGCCTAAGTTCTATATTCAGCTCAACTCACTGAATTGAGTGAGAAATCACCGTAGGTTAAGTAAGCATGTTACATATCCTGACTACAAGGTATAAATTCGCATTGATGTTTGTATACAAAATGCTCTTCGTCAGCCTCCTTTACTGCCATTGTCTCGACAGAGCATTGAAACGGGAGACTTCAAAGAGCTGGCAAATGCGGAGCAGCGCAAGATTTCCTACTTGGAATTTACCAATTTCGAGGACAAAGTCATCACCAAAGTGTCCCGTGGGGATCACGTCATGATGTGGGAGGGGCTTGCTCTCGAGATCATATTGACTCGTCATTACTCGGAGACGGGTGAGTGGCAAATGGGTGATTTAAGTGTAAATGGCTGAAATGTAATTTAAAGTGAAGTGTCGTTAAAGTATTTCTGAGCCTTGATGAAATACAGTTTTTTTTTGTTTGGGTTAGCAAACTTTTCGCCATCGTATTTCTTGTCAATAGCATATTTGATCGTAGTCAAATGTAAGTATCGTACATTTCTATGATTGTTGCATTAGGATATCAGGTTAAGAGCAACATAAACGGAATTGTTGACGGTTTTAGTTAAAGCGGCTGTTAATGTAGGCAACATAACGGTATTGCTACATTCTTCTACTTATTTATTCTCTATGGTAACACCTATCTCATAAGCCCATTCTAGATCATTCTGTTTATATGAAAAGCTTTGCAATCACCCTTTGTTTCTTGCGGAAAATGTGTGGTTTTTTTCTTTCCTTTTGTGGAATATGACCATTTTGAATTAATACTATTTTGTAATCCTTTGCTGACTTTGTTCCTATCGTTGAACGTTACTTCTCGGTATTCTTTCCATTGTTCACTTTTCAGGAACCTACTTATTCTACCTCTCAAAGTGTTTCCATTCTTCACTTTTCAGGGACCTGCTTATTAGTATTTCCATTCTTCACTTTATAGGGATCTGCTTGTTCTACCTCTCAAAGTATTTTCATTCTTCACTTTTAAGGGACTTTTTTTTATTCTACCTCTCAAAGTATTTTCATTCTTCACTTTTCAGGGACCTGCTTATTCTACCTCTCCAAGGAACGGTTCTTCCCCCTCATGAGTGCTATGGGAACCCAGAAATTCAGTCCCCTCATCCCAGCTCTTAATAAAAGGTAGTTGATCTGAAGCAAAATATTATTAGCACTGTATATAAACAATATAACAAACTATAGCAGATTCAAATCAACCGTGCATTTGATGTCTAGGCCAGTCCCTGACGACGCTCCTGATTGGCTGCTGATAAGCCAATCATAGAGCTCTCATTCTCTCGAGAGAATTCACATAGGCAGGAAGTATGTTCCACCTCTCCTGAGGGATACTTTTGAAAGACGTATCAATCAGGAGAGGTGGAACATACATCCTGCCTATGTGAACTCTCTCGACAGACTGAGGGTTTCCCGCCCTGTGATTGGCTTATCAACAGCCAATCAGGAGCGTCGTCAGGGATTGGTCAAGACATCATATGCACGGCTGATGTGAATCTACTATACCTACAATTGCCTAACCCACTATGCTTGTGGTGATTTCGTCGCATGTGACTGGTTCTGTAAGACCTCGAAATCTTTCCTCCTCTCTAAATACTAGCAATTTGCCAATCCTTACCAAAAGCATATTCGTCTGCTGCTTCATATAAGTGACTCGCTAGTGTTTTATTAAACTATTAGGTATGATAAATTCGTAAAGTAACTAAGTCTACGGGTATAACCAGCTCCGTTTCAGGGAATCCCTTCTCAACCCCACCCCATTCGGAGGGTTGGTGGTGGTGGGGGGAGGTAGGATGAAACCCCATTATAAACCATCTTAGGGGTATACCCACTATAACCCTGCCAAGTTTCATGCCCATCGGACCAGCCGTTTGACCGCGATTGAATGACAGACGGACGGACAAACATAATGCCCATTATAGTATAGTAAGATTTAATGGGGAGTAATGTCCATGAATTCATAATATCGTAGAACCCTATGCCTTTGGAGCTTGAAGCTTGTCATTATGCTTTTTATATCCAACGAGTTTCTCTTGCTAAATTCTTCAAGCTGCATCGGCGAATCTTTCAATATCGTTGACGTTTAAAGTTTGGTCATCCTACTTAAAAGGATGCAAAGGATTGGAGCTCTAAAAGTAAATGAGGCTACTGAATGGTTTTAAAAGGCAGTCAATCCCCAGCTGTATCCAGTGGTGTTCAACGCAATCTGTTTTACAGGATCATGCGGGTCACCGAAAGTGGACTTTATTACCAGTGGATCAAAGGCGAAATGAAAAACTTCACCTTCTGTGCCAACGCTCCCACTACAATACTTGTGCAGTCGTCATTGTCTCTTAATAATCTTTGGGTAGGTTAAGTATATCTTAGTTTTACCAGACCACTAAGCTGATGAACAGCTCGCTTAGGGATGGCCCGAAGGATTAGATATTTTTACGTGGCTAGGAACCAATTGGTTATCTAGCAACGGGATCTACTGCTTATTGTGGGATCCGAACCACATTACAATATCGAGAAAAGAATTTCTATCACCAGAAATAAATTCCTCTTGTTCCGCGTTGGCCGAGCCGAGATTCGAACTTCGGACCACCAGATTGGTAGCCGAGCGCGAAATCCACTCGTCCAACGAAGACGTAATCTTTGGGTAAGTGGGCGACTTCGATCATTTCCAACTGACGTGAAAAATTGTGGTAGAATATTGGACTCTTGTATCGACTCTCACTTCGAGCACCATTGTCATTATCGTGTTCACCCTGGAAAAGAGAGATGTCTTGCGAGATTTCTCCACTCTTTCCCTCTATACTCCATCAATTCCTTATCTGGTCCAAATCTTCATCACATCTCAAACCTCTCTCTTAAATTTGTTTATAGAATCTGTAACCGTCACACCTACATACTATACAGTTTTTTATGTATTCCTCCACAAGCCTGTAAATAGCATTTTCTGGTTAAAACTCTTCAATTGTTTTTTAATTTTTATTATTATTTATTTATTTATCTATTTATTCATTTATTTATTTTTAGTTATTGATTGATTTTAATTTATTCACTTTTTTATTTTTTTTAGAATATTCGCAGTTTTCTTTGAAAAAACCCTCAGATCTTAAAAACTGCTGAGGCTAGAGGGATGCAAATTGCTAAGTTGATCATCCACCCCCAAATCATCAAACATACCAAATTGCAGCCCTCTAGCCTAGGTGGTTTTGATTTTATTTAAGGTTAAAATTAGCCATAATAGTGCGTCTGGTAACGCTATACCTACGGCAGGCCACCGCTGGGCCGTGACGGAAAGCGTTATGGGAAGCCGCTCATACAGAAAAACTCGATTGGCATTCTTTTTTTACTTTTTCCCTCGGTTATTCATCGAATACGAGTAGCCGAGTAGCCTAGCAAACTCTGTCTAGTTTCCCCAGGATATTTCCACGTTTTAGCTTTCAGTTTCTATCCTCTCAGCTACCGATCTCAAGATCCAGAACATCGCCAGAGTCACAGAAAAATAATCTCGCGCCGTCATTTCAGCGATAGGTTTTTGCTACCTACGATTCGTGAAAAAGAACACCCAACCCTTAAACTATAGTAGATTCACATCAGCCGTGTATTTGATGTCTTGGCAAGTCCCTTACGACGCTGTTGATAAGCCAATGACAGGGTTCATATAGGCAGAATGTATGGTCTATGTCCACCTCTCCTGAGGGATGCTTTTGAAAGACGTATCCCTCAGGAGAGGTGGAACATCTTGCCTATGTGAACTCTCGAGAGAGACTGAGAGTTTGCAGGTCAGTGATTGGCTTATCAATAGCCAACCAGGAGCGTCGTAAGGGACTGGGCTAGACTTCAGACGCACGGATGATGTGAATCTACTATAGTACAATCCTACAAGCAACAATTACGCCCTATCAATAGCACAATTACAGCGAACGTTTCTTTTTCATTTCTTTCAGGGAATCCTGGTTATTCTGGGAGCTGGATATATATTAAGCTCGTTAACTTTCTTCATGGAACTGGGTGTCGGATATATGGTCTTCAAGAATAAATAGGTAATTATGAAGTTTTATTATCTGGACATTATACAGGGTACTGCATTGTACTGTTTGTTTGTTTTGTTTGTTTGTATAGTGTTTTTACGTTGCATGGAACCAGTGGTTATTCAGCAACGGGACCAACGGCTTGACGTGACTTCCGAACCACGCCGAGAGTGAACTTCTATCACCAGAAATACACATCTCTCACCCCTCAGTGGAATGCTCCAAATCGAACTCGCGGCCAACGAGGTGGCACGCCAACACCATACCGACTACGTCACTGTGGCGCTGGTACTGCATTGTAAAACTGATTTGTAATTGGAGAGCATTAAAATGTATCAAACACTGTTTGTTATTATTCAATTTTAAGACGATGGAAGGCATGATACTAGCAATTTGTTCCAAATAGGACTTATGGAATATACCTTCTGTAATTATACAAAGTATATATATATATATATATATTATATATATATATATATATAATATATATATATATATATATATATATATAATATATATATATATGTGTGTGTGTGTGTGTGTGTGTGTCTTTTAATATCTAATTCGCTCTACTTGTTAGCCGAATCGATAACTTCACTGAAGTCCTGATTTCTTCTCTGTCTGCTGGGCGGTGGTTCGAACCCAAGAGAGGACGAAGTTTGGTTAACAGCATTGTGCCACACTAGGTCAAATGTTTTATAACTATAAAAAAACTGTGCAAAGCACTCTTCGAGGACCCACATAAAAACGACTAAACACCATTTTGATACAAAATCCTCAGTGAATATATCTTTGTTGAAGCCATGAAGATTTATGTACAGAGAGTGTGGCTGCGTGTCTTATTACTTACATTTGAATTCCCTAAAAAGCTGTGATTGATGTCCTCAAACTGCCATGAGAGAATGAAATATTTGATAGTGAACATTAAAGTACAGGTTTCTTTTAACCATTCAACAACTGTTTTGCCGAATGTGGCAGTGAATTTACAGTACGTAGTGGGGTGCTTCAGGGAAATGTTACGTCACCTTTGGATTCTATAATAATAAGAAGGAGGCGGAGGATGGAAGATACAGTTAAGACTGAAGTAAACGATAGATACGGGACAGAGTAAGAATGTGCAGCTATATTCGGCAAAAGATTTACGAATCTGGATAAAATGCTGCGTATTTTTAGATGGACGGGACTTGAAATAAATCAAAGAAGAATAAAATAGCTAGGATAGATGGGTGAAATAACATTAATTGGAGGCAAGATTAACGAGATCTAGTATTTCAATTGATTAGGAGAAACGCTATTTGGTACAGAAAACCGTAAAATGGAATTTAGTGGATGAATGAAAAAAAGACACCAAACAGTGAGCAACCTTAATAAGATTTTTAAAACAAGTAGAATGAAGCTGTTTTCAGAAGGACAATGAAATAGTCTAGTTGTACGAAAGGATCGCTTTACGGACACGAATCGTGGGGAATGCAACGAAATTCTAAAAAATTTGGCGATTAATACTTGTCGACGAATATCAGGACATAGAGACCGCCTGAAATGATCGAACTGGGCTCTTGTGGGCACCAGAATAGTTAGAAGACCCAGACTTAACTAACGTAGCAATCAATTACGTATTCCTCCATTCCTTTAGAATTGAGGGTCTGGTGTGGACCTTGTTTCTCTCTTGGGAGGAAGGAAAGCCTCCATGCCAACCATTCCTTCAGAATTGAGGGTCTGGTGTGGACCTTCTCTCTTGGACACAATACAAAAATTCCTATTAAAAAGAGCCAATTTTCCATTATTGGCACTACCAGCCAAACTACATACTTTACTACCCTTGAGTCGTTATATATAAAGCACCTATCTCCCACTTTGAATGCAAATACCTCTGTCGCGCCTCTCTCTCTCTCTCTCTCTCTCTCTCTCTCTTCTTTCTCTCTCTCTCTGGCCTGAGTTTTTTTGGGTGTTTCCCTGTCATTCATTCTTTTCCCTGCTCTCGAATAGGTTATTATTAATTTTAATTTTAAATAATTTTTTATATATATAATTTTTTTTATCTTTTCCTCCTTTTTTATTTTAGATTTTGTACATAATTGTACCTTTTTATGTAATAATTTTTTTTTTTCATTTTTTGTGTAATATAATGAATGTGATGTATTTTGCCTATATTATCATTAATTGCAGACTGAGGATGTGCTGACGTCAGCATGAAACGTCTCTTATTGTAATAAACTATGACCGTTTTCCTGCTGTTTTATGTTGGGGCTTCCTTTGCTGCTATTGCCTCGAAGATTTCCTGACGAATATACACACCATAATATATATATATATATATAATATATAATTAATATATCGTAAAAATGGGGTGTATATATATATTATATATATATATATATAATTTAATATATATATATATATATGCACACACACACACACCATATATATACATATATATATATATATATACTATATATATATATATATATATATATATATATATATATATATATATATATATATATACATACACACACACACACACACATATATATATATATATATATATATATATATATATATATATATATATATATATATATATATATATTATATATATATACCATATGTGCGTGTGCATACATAATACATGCATACATACACACACATATAGGCCATATACACACACACATATATATATGTAAAAAGTGTGTTTTTGTGTAGCTGTAAAGTGTAAAGGCAACCCTAAGTTGTTTTTATAGGACTTCACAGTTCGGTTTAAAAACTTTCTTTTTAATTTGAGTTTCTCGCTTTTTTTCCCCAGGTGCCACACACCAGGACAGACCTCCCCCCCCCCCAACACTTAACTCCGGTAAGATCTGCGACGAAAAAGTTCGACAGAATCGGACAGGGGAAATCGCTAACAATAATTGCGGGGTAGTTAGTGACTCAGTTCTTAAAGTTTTGCGCCTCGAAACCTGTGGTCTTTTCACAGCAGGATGTAAAGACTCCTTCTCACTCTCCAGTTAACGTGAATAAAACACGTTATGATTTCCATCCAGGGGTCTTAATTAAGGTGCGGATGATCTTTTACGAAAGGCCACCACTGTTGGTTTTGCATCCCTTGCTACCGATTGCCACTTCATGCATGCGCAAGCGCTTCTGATGCTTACAAAACCCGCTGAGGGGGGTCTAGGACACAGCTCTCTGTGCTTGCATCGGTCCGGGCAAGACCAGTGGTGGTGCATTTGGTCCACGATCCAGATAGATTTGGTCCAAGGCTCTGAACTGTTGCGAACAGGTAAGGTGAGGTTTTATCGCGAGTCGTATGAATCTAATGTGATCGTGGTAGTACATTTTGTACTCAAGTTTTTTTGAAGAGGTTATTGTGATTGTTTCTGTTCGTAAGCTTTTAGAAACTTAAGAATATTTCTTCAGTTCTTTAAGTATACTTGACCCAAGATTTTATTTGCGAGAAGATTTATATATATATATATTATATATATAGATATATATATATATATATATATATATATATATATATATATATATATAACTTATGTTTAAAAAATCACAGTAGATGCTCGTCCTGTCCATATATATATATATATATATATATATATATATATATATATATATATATATATATATATATATATATTTTATTTTTTTTTTTTTTTTTTTTGCAATTCCACAAATGGTCCCAAGAGTGAAGTATATAAGAGAATCCTCACGTGAAAATGAAAGGAGGTACCAAGACTTTCAACTTTTATTCCAAAGTCTCTTCAGGGTACTGAACAATTTTAAGAGAACAACTTATACAAGAAAGCACATGAAAGGCCACAAATAATAAAACAAGTCAACAACCTACTTAAGTATGCAATAAACATTGTTCAAAACAAAAGACATACTTAGCGGAAATGTGTAGTTACTAAAATCACAGTACAAAAACTATCTGTTTGTAAAATATCTAACAACTTGTTTAACTTTTAAATCATCAAGAATGAAATATTTAACAATTCGTCCATCTGAAAAAAGACCATCGCTCATATTCATGTTATTAAAAGAACTAATGAGGCAACCTTCAACTAACAATCTGTCATGCATTTTTAGAAGTTCATCAATGTATGACAGATTGTTAGTAGAGGTTGCCTTATTAGTTCTTTAATAACATGAATATGAGCGATGGTCCTTTTAAGATAGACGAATTGTTAAAATTTTATTCTTCTTGATGATTTAAAGTAAAATAAACAAGTTGTTAGATATTTTACAAACAGATAGTTTTTTGTATATTTTATATATATATATATTATATATATATAATTATATATATATATATATATATATATATATAAATTTCCTTCTATTTTTCAAGTATACTTACCCAAGATATATATGCGGAGAATATATATATATATATATATATATATATATATATATATATATATATATATATATATATATAATAAATATTAAAAGCAGGGCTTGAATGAAGAGCATCTTTATTTGCGACTGGTTTCGGAGATTTACTTTCCTCCGTCATCGGGCAATCTATAATGGAATATTAGTTACAATTAAAATCAATGACGTAATATAAGTTACATTAAAACAAAGCAAAATAAGATAAATTACATAATTACCATAAGTTACATTAAAATTAACAAAGCAAAATAAAATAATATAAAATTACACAATTACCAGGCATAATAACCTAAACTAGCCAATGCTTTCCTCGCTCATTATGAAGAGGAATGGTTGAATGAATGTCCCGAAGATTTCAAACCTCTGATGTACAGGCGATATTTCGATGACACATTCTTAATCTTTAGATCTAGTAACCACATTTCACTGTTTTTAGGATATTTGAACTCAAAGCACAGCAATATCGAATTCACTTCAGAAACCGAGGCAGAAGGAAAGCTGGCCTTTCTTGACATACTAATCAGCCACAATGAAAACGGATTTATCACATCTGTTTATAGGAAACCGACTTTTACGGGTTTGACCACCAAAATGTCCTCATTTATTCCTGTTCAGTTCAAGAGAAATTTGATTACGACCTTAACATCAAGGGCTTTTAATATATGTTCAAATTATGTTAATATAAACCTAGAGTTGAATTTCATCAAGCAGTGCTTATTTTTGAATGGCTTTAGCAAAAGTTTTACTGATACGTATATAGGAAAGGAGCTTCAAAAATGATTACTTCCAAAACCTACAACTGTCACTGTCAACAGAGCAGTTATGTATTTTCCCATCAAGTTTCTTGGAAATAGGTCCTTTAATGTTAAAAAAAGATTAACCAAACTTTTGCATGAATTCTACCCACAAGTAAACATTCGAGTAATATTTAAGCCTAAATCTACATTACAAAAATTCTTCAGGTTCAAGGATGTGATACCAACTGAACTGCAGTCAGCTATTGTGTATAAGTATAAGTGTCATTGCTGTAGTGCAATGTACATTGGAAAATCTAAACAGCAGTTCATGGTTCGCATCTTCGAACATCTCGGAAGATCTGTTAGGACTAATAGGCCATTAAGCAAACCACCATTTAGTGCTATTCGTCAACACTCTGAAGAATATGACCATCCTATCAATGTAGATTCCTTTTCAGTCCTTACTTGCAGAACCAACGCAATGGAGCTCGGAGTGGTTGAGTCTCTATATACCCTAAGAGATAAACCCTCTCTTTGTAATAATGAAAGGTCTTTTGAATAGCTGTGATTTTAGATTTTTAGATTTTTTCTGCTCTCTTTAACAACAAACAGTGTATTTCTCTATTTTAAGATTTTGCTGCGAGTTTAGGTTATTATGTCTTATAATTGTGTAATTTTGTATTATTTTATTTTGCTTTGTTTTAATGTAACTTATATTACGTCATTGATTTTAATTGTAAATAATATTCCATTATAGATTGCCCGATGACGGAGGAAAGTAAACTAGTCGCAAATAAAGATGCTCTTCATTCAAGCACTGGTTTTAATATTTATTATTCGTCTCCGATTTCCACGGAACTCTTCTATTGCTGATATATATATATATATATATATATATATATATATATATATATATATATATATATATATATATAATATATTATATATATTTATATATAAAATCTCTCTCTACTCTTTGTCATGTACGAATTATAACCACAAAATATTCGAATCACTGATTATTATCACTAATACTTATAGTAGCAGATTTTCTTAACCCCGCTGCTAAGTCACCCTTATCAGTTAGGGAAATATGATTAGTGATTTCAGGAGACGTTAATGACAGTATTAGCAGTTTCAAGAGAAAAGTGCTTTTTAAGGAACGTTCAAGGTGCTCTTCCTGGTCAAAAGCGAGCTATTATTTGTTATAATTCTTAAGAGAAAAAGCTTCCATAGCGTTTGCCAGCAATCGAACATTAAGAGAATTACACTCACAACTTTCAGAGCATTCACTTTGCATGCCAAGATATTCTGGTGCCACTCTTAACAGGGCCACTCAAGCAAGCTAGACCGAGGTTTAAAAGGATCTAGCAAAAACGTTTGCTTATCATTCAGCATATTCCAAGTATGGTCAGAATGGTACGAAATAGCGGAGCATAAAAAAAGAGATGAGTTATCGCACAAAACACTTTGGTCGAGATAGTAAACGGAGAGACTGACCATTAAGAATATGAACGTCCCTTTGGTTACGGTGTACTCACTCCGACTTCTGGCTTGTGGCCCCCGCCCCCCTTACCCACCGAGCATGGAGGGGTTCGAGTTTATATAAACCTTACTTAGAAATGGGAGTTACAATAGCGAAACTTGCAGCAAAACAGCAAAGACATTGGAGCGTGAACCAGTCATTCATATGGTAATTGTGTTATATTTCTCCCTTTTGTTTGTTTGTATGGTGTTTTTACGTTGCGTGGAACCAGTGGTTATTCAGCAACGGGACCAACGGCTTTGCGTGACTTCCGAACCACGTCGAGAATGAACTTCTATCACCAGAAATTAACATCTCTCACCCTTCAATGGAATGCCCGAGAATCGAACTCGCGGCCACCGAGGTGGCAGGCAAAGACCATACTGATCACGCCACTGAGGCGCTTTTCTCCCTTTCGTTTCGCGTTTTCTTGTAGTCTGTGTATATTTCTAAAGGGTTGTGAGTAGATTTACTTTGAATATACTAGAAACATTCTCCTGAGTTCGGAAAAATTGACAGAACTGCACCTCCCCCTTTCTTTACTTATGTTTTTTGACTGAAAAATGAGCAAATCAGTTTCCAGAATTGAATGTCATGCTAGAAGCGTTCATGCTTGATGAATCGAATGGTGCATTCTCTATCTCATTCTTCGAACTTTTTTTAACTGTCTGGCAAATTTATTTGGGCACATACTCCTGTTAAAGAATAGTTTGGCGATGGTTGTAAGAGCACCTTCCGCTATGTTCCCAAACGTCCTTGAGCGACTTTTTTTTTTTCCTTTTTTTTTACATGCATGTTCCATGGCGACACACACGCACACTATATATATATATATATATATATATATATATCATACATACATATATATATATAATATATATATATATATATATATATATATATATATATATATATATATATGTGTGTGTGTGTGTGTAAATAAATGTGTTAAAAGACACAAGTATAAAGATAAAGATAAAAAAAATAGACGGAGAGACTTTTTCTATTAGACCTCTCCAGTTGTAGAAGGGCATTCAACCACTATAGCCTTCCCAGGTTCTCAGTAAATCTACTGGAAGAGGCTGTGCTAGCCAAGTCAAACTGCCCAAAAGTTTTTCTTGGCCTCTGCTTAAGGAAATATCAACGTGAATGCCCTCCTCTCCACAGGTGACAGCGCAACACCTTGACCTCAATCAGTGGCGACATATTTGGTACCACGGAATAACGAAAGTACTATTAAAGATTCATGGAGCTACTCTATTATTCGTCCAAGATTCTGTCACCCAACGTCTTTTCCATTCTCGTGCTCTAAAGCAACGTTTATCACTGCTGATTAAGAATGACAGAGGATCCTTTTTAAATTCTGCATGAGTCTTAATGGATTTGAATCTAACGTCACTTCTGAGCGGACGTCATGATATATTATTCATTCAGACAACTGACCACACTTCGGTTTTTCAATTAGTAACTTCATCGCCGGAAGTGGTTTACTTATCTCCTCGGATACAGTAGACAGACAATATTCTTTCTCCTGAAGTGTCACTGGGGACATGCAATCATCCAATGCAACTTCCACCAAGAACCTTTAAGAAATCTACACATCCAGATACTGATGGGGAAAAGCTAAATTTCCTCTGAAATTCAAAAGTATATCTTCGCATACATCACCAATGAATTTGCTACGGACAGGCAACTCGAATTAAGGCTTATACCAGAAGAATCTTCTGAATCCTGATGGAGTCAAGACCCTCTTTAGTTAAGTCTGTGAAACGTAGTCATCTGGAGATTCCAGATGCAACTGGATTTGTCGGGTTGGTACCAACCTGAGGAGGCGGTTTCTAACTCTAAGCTTGAACGACTTTAGCGTTACATCAAGTTTTTCCTTAAAAGAAAAGAAAAAAAAAAAATTAAAAACCAAATCCTCAACTCCTATCTAAAAGTGCCAGCATAGAATCTACCTTTAGGTAAAGCTTCGTGCCATGTTTTGATCTATAGATACACAATTTCTAACTATACAATAGGTAATTACCGTTGCTGTCAGCGCAGATGATAGTTACATGATTTATATAGAATTATTTTATAGAGCTAATTAATTGTTCAGCACGTCTATGTCATGCTAAGACCTAGAGTAGCAAGATTTTGTCGTTTTCTTTATTGATTAAATGTGATTCTCTGCGAAGGACACATTTTCACATTGGTAAATATTGGCCACAGTTTCACATCACGAGAACCAGAGAACGAAGAGACATAAAAGAAAAAAAAAACTCTAACTAAATATTTACATAACATGACAACCAGCTATGAGAAGCGCATTCTTTAACTTGACGAACAGCATGAAAAATCCTTTTGTGCTTCAATTTCAGAAGGAAACGCACGATGAGGCGGATGTACCCGACCAGCGAAGAGACTTTGAACCTGAGAGCACACCTGGTTGGGCTGTGGTTCCTGGGGATGTCCCTCCAGATGATATCGTACCTAACAGGACTGAGCATCTCGACGGCCTACCGCTGGATCAAGAGGTGGCAGCGAGAGGGCCACCTCCACAGTCGCACCAGAGCCAAGAGGAGGTCCTTGGGAACTTCCCCAGCAGGCGGACAGCATCAGAGGCCTACCCCGGATATATGTAACGGATGCCTCCGACGGGTTGTTAGCAAATACGATTATTTGCAGAGATTTGAAAGACAAAGTTTGACACACACCTCTTCCGCCAGGTCATATAATTAGGGTTCTCTTCTGTCAGGTCATATAATTAGGGTCCTCTTCCGCCAGGTCATATAATTAGGGTCCTCCTCCGTCAGGTCACATAATTAGGGTCCTCCTCCGTCAGGTCATATAATTAGGGTCCTCTTCCACCAGGTCATATAATTAGGGTCCGATCTGTAGCTGTTGCCTCAGAACGCTGAAGAACAGAATTTCTCAATTCTCAAGTGTAGTTGACTTCCTCCTCAAGTTTGTATGATGAAGGATTTCCCTTATGGTCAAGATCCTCATCTTCCATAGGATTTTTTTCTGCTAAAAATTCAATTCTAGGTTTTGGGAGTCAAGTACATTTTAGCAACTTATGCTAATACACACAAACACATATATATACACATATATGAGTGTGAGTGTGCATATGTGTGCGTGTATTAACAAGTTATCATGATCGAAGAAAAATGAAAAGGAAATGATTTCCGTTGGTTATTTGTATGTTTTTTTTTTTTAGCACAAACAAAATGCTGATGAAGAGTACCTACATGTAACTATGCTATAAAATATATAGTGAATTAAAATGTTACTTTGAATTACATCCTCCGTTGAACTAGAATATTGCAGATCACAACATATGAGAGAGAGAGAGAGAGAGAGAGAGAGAGAGAGAGAGAGAGAGAGAGAGAGAGAGAGAAGAGATATTACCGAAGGATGGCTGCAGACCAGAATTACCACTTCGAGGGGCTCTCAAATATAATGTTTATATCAATGTATATAAAAGCCTGTCAACTTCTTTTATATTCATTGTGAACTTGAAAATGTAGAATATACTACGCAAGTGTTTGTTCCAAGCCCCTGTTTCACTTTCCATTCTACTGTCGATTTAAGGAAATATATATATAAAGGTTTTTGCCACGAAGGAAAAAGATGAAAAAGCGAGATAGCCAAGCACTTTCGGTCTAGTGCGACGCTTGGCTATCTCGCTTTTTAATTTTTTTTCCTTCGTGGCAAAAAACTTTATTTCAATGCCACTGAAACTAAGAAGGTCGTAACTCCCAATATATATATATATATATATATATATATATATATATATATATATATATATATATATATATATATACATACTTTTGCAAGACCCATTCAATTTCTAACCTTCGTTTATTCCGTCTTTCTAAAAGTATATTGCGTGGTCATTTTCACGCAAGATGTTAAGGGACTTCTTCTTTGACTATTCCTCAGAATATATATACTTTGGATTTTGTACTGAATTACTTTCGAGCAAGTCATTTAGTCTGTTTGTATTTCTACGCAGTTATTTAACTTCATCGTAGAATTTCGATGGCATAGTAGTGTATATATATAATTTATATATATATTATATATAATATATTATCTATATATATATATAATATCACTTAATATAATATATATATCGTATATATATATGTATCTGCTATGTCGGTATTTGTATATATACATTCTATGTTATAGATTTTAACATAATATATATGTTATATAGATATATATATTAGATATATATATATAATATATATATATATAACTATATATAATATATATATATATAATATATTGGAGATATATTTTGGCCATTTGATATTTGCCTACTGGTGGGTGAGAGCTATGTTTAGTTCAATATCTGCAGCCATTTTTGTTGCCAATGGAGACACATTTTTGAGGAGATATATGGGCAATATTTGTGTGTATCAGCTGGATGCTTTGAGTGCACATTTCTTTGGAGATGGGATTTCATTTTTGATTATCCTGCTTGGATATATATTTCTTGGAGCCTTGTTTTATTCCACATGGAGTTATTGGTGAAATAGAGGTAAGTATTTTTTATTTGCCGAAACAGAGGTGAATATTTTTTATTACTGGAGTGGTGGTTTTTTATTAACACGTGGTTATTGGAGAAATAAGAGGGAATATGGTGGGGGTGGTTATTAATTAAATGGAGGAAATATTTTTACTCCGGGTGGTTATTAATATGGTGATATAATATATATTATATATATATATATATATATATATATATATATATATATCTATATATATATATATATATATATATGGAGGTGGTATTAATCTTTGGCGGGTGACCTTTTTTGTGGTTATGATTTTTTTGAGTTTAATTTCTCTGGGAGTTTTTTTCGAGCCATGAGAAGAGTTCTGTGGTTCGTTCTTTTTGGTTTCGTGACTATTTGGAGGCGAGTGGCATTACTGCATTGTGGTCCTATGGAGATGTTGTGCATTTTTTATGTTCACAAGTGTGTTATTTTGGAGGCATATAATTGCTGCATTACGAGTTTATCGTAGTTTTTTTCATCCCGAATAGGTGATAATTTTTTATATAATTGGGCAGTGACATGTGAGAGATACGTCTTTAAGACAATCTTTGAACAGCTTAATCATAACCTGGAGTTAATTTAGTGAAATGTGCTTACTTCGTGTCAGTATAAAACCTTTTTCTTGAGAATCATGAGTTCCCGAACTTGCGAGTTTGACTAGACATTTTTTTGTGCCGCAGTTTGAGCATATGTGTCCGCAGGTGGATTTTCTGCTGACAAGCGCTGCGATGAGTCTGGTGTGCTGATTCCTTTTCTCTAGTGGTGATTGCTCAGAGTTTTGCAATATCTGGAAATGTTAACCTTAACATTTCATGAAAGTGCATGTGTTATGGGTTGCTTTCTGGCCGTGTTCGGTCGCATGAAAGTTGCGATGGGGAAATTCCGTAGCTATACATGTGGCATTTATGGGGAAGAAGTGGGGTTATGAATATCATGCATATGTTATGTGTTTTGTGATGGCAGAAGTTTACTTGTGATTATCTTTTTTTTTTTATTTTCTTCATTTTTTTATGAGAGACGTAATTGGGGTTGAGTTTTAAATAGCATTTCTTTTTGGATGGGAGATGTAATTTATCGGGGTTGTGATTTACATAAATGGGCGTTTGACATTAAGTCTCATTGTAATTAATTATGTGAGCAGTAAAGGGGTTTTTGCTATTAAACAATGGAGATTTTTTCTGATTTTGTGAGTTGTTCAAATATCAGAGCTTGAGAGAACATTTCTGATTTTTGGGTCTGGGCTTGTTACATGATTCTTTTTTCTTGGGCTCATTACCTTTTTTTTTACTTATGATAACATTCGAGTTTGAAATGTGAGTGCAGAAGTCCATGGAGTTACTGTGAGTTTTGGATGGTGTGTGCTGATGTATGAGTTTGGAGAATTGAGTTAGAGAACTTGATATTTTTTTTCCCTTTGCGAGTTGTCATAATGAATTGTGATTTAGTGGTCATATTAGATGGAGTTAATTGGGAGACTTTCAGTTATTACTTTTGGACTTTTTGAGGTCATTGTTTGATAGAAGTAGTATGTCTGGGGTTAATTCTTTTTTGATTGACCGATGACTTGACTTACATACTAATACACCATAATCGTTGTTCCCCGACGCTAGTAAGACGTCCACCAGCCGTGCAGAGATGTCGCTGTCGTTTATTCAGGGTGATTACGAGAGTTTCTACGAGTCTACAGAGTTCTACAGCGTTTTTTTTTTATCTACAGAAGCCGTTAGAAGTCTTCTACAGGGAGGGAGGCATTCCGTCTTCCTACAGCATACTACAGTCTGTGCTGGAAGTTGCAGACAGAGAGGGATATTCAAGAATCCAAAATGAGAGAAAATTCACAGTGTTATTTGAGATGAAGCGTGATAAGACTTTACTTTATAATGCCAGAGACGTGCAGTTATTACTATTTTTTTTTTTAGCCGGCCAATGTTTTTTTACATGTATAAGCTGTTTTGACCATTTGCTAGTCAGGAGCTAGCAATTTTGGGTGGCCGAGCTCTGTGAGATGAAAGGGGTTATGATTAATGATATATTTCAATATGCCAATGTGATGTGCTGTGACCTTTTTGGAATGCGCAGATTACCCATAGAGAACAGTCCGAAGCAACGACCTGAGAAAGCTGATAAATCATTTCTGATGCATAGTTAAGTGGGTCAATGTTCGTCAGTTCATGGGGTCTTGGTCAAGTGCCTTTGAAAAACTGGTTGTAACCAGTAAATGGGGCGTTACCGAAGTGTATGAGTTCGTACGTACGTGTGCGCCTCTTCCGTTGATAATGACTTGGCTTAGCCAAATCTATGGGGAGACTTGCAGAGAGGTCCGTGAGAGAAAGGTGGAATGCTGGGAATAGCTCTGCGAAAGATTTTGATTATCTGTGTGTGATTTCTGGGCTGGAGATGGGTAAGTGCTATATTACTTTAGCCAAAGGGATGGCTTGTTTATTGCCTTGTATAGATGTCATATTCCATTTAAGCTATTGACTTTGTCTTTACAAGTGGGTATACTTAATTGTGTGTTCTCCTGTCTTTGTAACAGACGATTCTGGCAAGGGAACTGAGAGTCATAGGGGGACGAGAGTCCTGTACGGAAGAGTAAATAATTGGTGTGACTAATTACTGATTAAGACATTTACATATTGGGGTTTAACTAAGTTAGTTAGTCAGTGAGACTTGAGTTATTATCTTTCCATTGTTAAATAAATGTTATATTTTTCCATATCTCTGACTCTCATTTGATGACCTGTTAGAATGGAGAGAGAGAGAGAGAGAGAGAGAGAGAGAGATTGTGTGTTATCAGTTTGCCTTAACGCTTCGGGTTTCACACATACCAAATAAATACGAGATTCTTATCTCATAACACACACACACACACACACACACACACACACACACACACACATATATAGATAAAATATATATATATATATATATATGATATATAGATATATATATAATATCTATATATTATATATATATCTATATATATATATATATATATATATATATATATATATATATATATATATATATATATATATATATGTTATGAGAGAGAGAGAGAGAGAGAGAGAGAGAGAGAGAGAGATTGATCATGTATCCTTATACTATACACGATTATCGTCGATAAAATGTCTTATAATACGTATCTATTTCCAGATGTTTCGATCGTTGTCATTGCTGGCAGCAATGGTGGCTGGTGTCATCAGTGGCCTGAAGTCAGCAGCGTCACCAGGTGGGGTGGTTACCATTAGTTACCATTACCTTTATATGTCTCTGATTTCTTGACAGACAACTTGAATGGAACGAGCGATTTGGGTCTCAGGTCTTCCAGTTGATGTACTTTTTAAAAAAATCATCTGAATTTTACAGATTAATCTAATGCATCATCTAATCAAATATTCGGCTTTTAAGACTAGAATCTTTCTATGTAAAATGGTAAATCTGACGTCACTTTCGAAGAGTTAACAAAAGATCAGAAATGGATGCTCGCTTGATCCCAGATCTCTTGAAGCTATCGTAATTTTGTATTGCCATTCTTAATGTCTATAACTAGCGTTTCGTGGATAATCTTAAAATATATTCTTACCCACTGAAATCTATCTAAATCTGATGATGCCCGTCTAGTTTGAGCTCCAGATTTCTAAATAATGGTTTCCCCCTCATACACAGGTTCGTCAGATTTGATCGAAGTGGCGTCGGGTGCCATACGAGCGGTCTTCATGGAGTCAGCACTCAGAGACTATTTTCTCTACATCGTAACCGATGGTAGTACCATTCAGGCAGCGAATACGTCTAAGGTATGTCGTAATGCGTTCTGATGTAACTGATAATAATCCGTTTCAGTTTGGTCACGTTATGAATCTATTTTCAATTTAAGAACGTTATGATTCTTTTTTCAGGTTGAGAACGTTATGATTCTTTTTTTCAGTTTGAGAACGTTATGATTCTTTTTTCAGTTTGAGAACGTTATGATTCTTTTTCCAGTTTGAGAACGTTAGGAATCCCTAGCGAAATTTTTGTGGGTGAAAATCGTACGAGTGAGATGTTACTTTGTAGTGTTTGAAATCTAATAGTGATCACTATGGTATATATTTTTTAACTTTATTAATTTTAAGACATGTTTTATCTTCAGATAAAATGAAGGAAATTCAACTATAAATATCATTTTCTCGGGACTATTTGAATACTTTTAGTCTCTTTTAATATTTTAATGAAAACGTTAGCTTTATCGCGATCATATTTACTTCCTCAGTTATTAGTATTATCACCATTATTATATATTCAAGATGATGATAATAGGTTTTCACTGAAATGAGACACATCGTTCAAAACAATTTGGACTTGCCGATGAATATTACGTTTAATAATGATATAGATATTAGTTATGATGTTATAATGATGAAAAATCCACTAATACAACAGGTCAAACTTATGGACAAATCCACTGATACAATAGGTCAAAAACTTATGGACAAATCCACAAATACAACAGGTCAAACTTATGGACAAATCCACTACTACAACAGGTCAAACTTATGGACAAATCCACTAATACAACAGGTCAAACTTATGGACAAATCCACTAATACAACAGGTCAAACTTATATACAAATTCACTAATACAACAGGTCAAAAACTTATGGAACGCCATTTTCCTTGCTGCAGACCACAATAATATTATCTCTAGCTTGCAGGAGGAATTGGGACTTACATGGGAAAAGCTACCTTCGAGGTACCCTCTCACTGGGACGGTTCTCCCTTGCCGTCATATATCCATCAGGTAAGCGGCGATGTTGTTGTATAAGAATTTGACAAATGGAACGTCAAGTGTTATATATATATATCTCATGCTCAATAGAATTTGTTTCTGTCTTTTCTTTGATTATTGTTTTCGTCTTGAGGGTTATTTACTTCAGGAACACTGAAATCACTCCCCATTTCGAGGGCTAGCCCAGATCAAAATATACAGGATCTGCTCACGAGGCGGTAGTAAAACCTATCCCCACCCCCTGTGAAACGTCATCTGTTACAAACGACCATATCTTTATGAAACTATATTTACGATAACATTTTCATATAACTATTTTTGCGATGGCGTTTTTTTATATAAATTTTCTTATTAATGCATGTTGCCGTATACTACGTTAAACCCACAAGCGCGCACAGAAAAAAATTATCTACGCACACAAAAATGTGCAATTACTTCATCCGTCAACCTACAAACATTCACGTTTCGTAGCGTATCTGACTAAGGGATGATGATAGAAAGAAACTGAAATTGATAGGTGTTCTCAGAAATTTTCGAGGAATTCTAGGTCAAAGACGGACCAAAATTTTTAAATTTTATGTAAATATTTACCACATTTTTCTTACATAATTTTTCATCTTATTACGTTTTGCCATATACCATGTAAAAGTACAAAGAATGCCCTTTCAATTGGTATATGACACATTACAATTACAATTATTTTCAAACCCATAATCGTGCACAGAAAATATCATCTACGCACGCAAAAATTATAAAAAATTAAGCGTTCGTGGGAGATCTGAAATCTAGCCCCACCCCTTGTGAAACGTCATCAGATACGTCCAGCCAGACTGACGAATAACTTTTGTACTTTTTTTCGAAAACATTATAATCGTTTGAGGCATGCATAATTAATACCTTTATGTATACAGTTTGTGTTATATGTAAACTTATGTGTTCGGAAGTATATTTATATGATATGAAGTGCTAATGAGACTGTATCATTTTCTTCACCATATATTCCTTTGATACCTTATATCGTATATGGATTAAATGTATAAAAACTAAGGCTTCTTTAAGTAATTCAGTGGAGAAACACGGGAGTGTTACTCTTGTGACGTCACAGTATTAGCTCCGCCCTCACTGCCGAGTTGAGCAGACCCTATATACTTTGAATGGTTATTAAAAAAACATCAAGCATGTGACCTCTTTACAGGTTTTATAAAAAAAACCATGAGATATGGATTAAATGTATAAAAACTAAAGCTTCTTTAAGTAATTCAATGGAGAAGCACGGGTAGTGTTACTCTTCTGACGTCACAGTATTAGCTCCGCCCCCACTGCCGAGTTGAGCAGACCCTATTACTTTGACTCTGGGCTAGCCAATCACAAGCTCGCAGTGGGTGGGGCTTAGCTGCAAAGATAGATGGACTCTGCCATATCAAGAGTCGTTTGAACTCATTTTTGTCCCTCTAGGAATATAACATAATTTTCCCTGCAAATTTCATATTTAGGTGAAAAAGATCAGCAAACCTCTTTCCCTGACACTTTGCAGCTGAGCCGTGAAACGAACAATCCATGCATCGTTTTAGCGAGCAACGAGAGGGATTTCTTTTCTGGTGTCTTAGGATCACTGTACGAGAGGAACCTCCTCGTCTGGTCTACAAGAGTCCTAATCATCACCACACTTCCCAAGAAGGACCTCCAACCAGTGGCGGAAATACTTTCGAAAGTCAACGGCATGGTGGTACTCGTCCCCACTCATGGAGGTCACCAGAAAAAGTACAGTCACTCATATAAGTTCATGGATGTCTCCGAGTGTTTAAGAGAGAGATTTCCATTTCACCCCTTTCTGGACGACAGGTGTCTGGGAGTGTGAAACTGGCCAAATGTTCAACTACCTAACTCTGCTGTATAGAAAGTTTCGGTGTGCCCGTCTTACGTCACTATACTGACCCGTAGTCCAGAAAGGGGTTGGATGGAATTCAGCTGTATGCCCGGAGATATCTATGAACTTATGTGAGTGACTATACAGCGTGAATAGATTTTGTAATTTCCGTCTTGCCATTTTGAAATGTTGATCATTTTTATAGGAAACGATGATTATAATCGATATTGCTCGGGATATATGATCTAAATCACTACGATAAATTGTCTACGGAATGTAATGGTATTCTCCACTTGCAGGTACGGGATTTATGTGTACATTCCTTACAGCCAACGAGCCCTAGAAATCGCTATGTGGAGCCAGGACACCGGCCTGAGTTACAAAACAGAGTATCGCATGTTTCCCAATAAATTTGACAGGTAAGTCTCCATTTAAGTTGTTTACAAAACATATCTAATCACCTGGCGTGTGCAGGAAGTCAGGTTTACCAAGTATTCATAGATATCAAATGACTTCCGGTATGTTATAGACTATCCGTATACATTACTAAACCGAATCAAGCAGTTTATTTTTCGTATTGGGGTAAACGAGACGGGAAGGAAACCTGTTTGTTTTAAATGAAGGAATTATGTCTTTAGGAAAGACAGCATGCTTTCATCAAACAATCGTGTAATTGCGACAGGTGTCTAGAGTCGTAATAATGTCATGATTTTCCAGAAGACACAGGGCATTTGTTTATGAAAAGACATGATAAAAAAAATTCATTAAAAAGATCATTTGCAACCCAGAACTCACTGGAATGAAAATAGCTTCCTGACTGACACGAACGAGGTGCTTCGCCAGGTCACGCAACTTCGTTCTCAAAATGACAGAAGGAAGAGATATCTAGAAAACTCGAGTCAATTCAGGATAACGCGTTCAGGACGTAAATCCCAAGTCATAGTCTAGCGGGTCAACGCTGTGAAATTATTTTTTATATAGCACTCTTTGCGAAGTAATTCTAATGGAACAAGAACATGCAGTTGCCTTAAAGGATTAAATTTTGAAATGTGTACATTTTTTAACCAATACAAACTAAAATATCGGTAAGCATGAAATGAAGAGCGTTTGAACTGATGGTTAAGAATTCACGCACGAATGTTGTTTTAAATAACTTCGCTTGGTGTCACGTTTGTTTGTTTGTATGGTGTTTTACCGTTGCATGGAACCAGTGGTTATTCAGCAACGGGACCAACGTCGAGAGTGAACTTCCATCACCAGAAATCCACATCTCTGGCCCCTTAGTGGAATGCCAGAGAATCGAACTCGCGGCCACCGAGGTGGCAGGCCAAGACCATACCGATCACGCTAATGAGGCGCTTGCTTGGTATCGTGAAAACAAAAACAATTACTGTTTCAGGGGTATATCCCGGGTATCCAAAAATAACAATAACTACTGTTATTTCTATAAATGAATGAGTGGTATCAGAGGCATAAAACCAAATGGAATTCACGAATACATTTGGAAATCTCAGGTAACACTATTTGTCTAAAGTGACTAGGCTTGAATCTTTGGAAACTGTCCAACTCAAGTCTAGACCTTACGTTATTCATCTACAATATCTTTGAAATCGTTATGGTACGTTATGATACTTCAATTTAACGTTCAAAATCCATATTTTTTCAGACTAATAGACGGAGGGCACTTGAAAACCACGGCAGATATATACGCTCCGCACATAATGCTAAAGAAGAAATCGAGGACTGGCGATAAACATCCACACAACCCATTTTATGGTCCGGTTGTCGAGCTCTTCAACATTCTTATCTCGAGGATGAACCTCACGTAGGTGCCATTATGTATATATATATATATATATATATATATATATATATATATATATATATATATATATATACTATATATATATATATATATATATATATATAATATATATATAATATATATATATATATATATCACATATATATATATATTTATATATATATATATATAGATATATATATATATATATATATATATATATATATATATATATATATTGTATATATATATATATATGAAAGATTTGAGAACTAACAACCCTATCATTTCTTAGACTTCGAGCATCATTGCTTAATTACAGAGCCGTAATGAAGTGTCTTTTGAGTTCGTGGGGTTAGTTTACTAGAGCTTCTATGTAACAGAACTAATAATATAGGATACTTTATATGCAAAAGGTTGTCTGGCAATGGTCACATCAGGCAACGCTATTAGGAGATGCGTTTGCCCAAGGTGTAAGTTTACAAAATTGAGGGATTAAATTTCAAACCGCGTACGGGGTGTCCATAAAGTCCCAGTACCATTACAAGCATTTATGACTTGTAATGATACTGAGACTTTATGGACACCCTGTATCTTATCCTATAATTCTATCTATATATACAGGTTTCGTAAAATACGTATCCTAAATACAACGCCTTTCTTTGAAATAATTCAAGTTCTTTCTTGTATTAGTAGCCTAAGGTTTCGATTTACCAATGATGAAGGCCGAAGAGGCCTTTCTTGTCTTTGAAATATATTGATAATACTAAAAGCTCTGATGGATTCTGACATCGACAGAGAAGTCCATACATTTCAAGCCACATAGAAAGCAAGTAAAGGGTTACTTCAATCTTCTGGGGCTGCCTGCTGTGACGTTTGTCAAATAGAGGATAATCCCCAAGCGTAACTAGTTCACTTGCAAATAAATGTTTGTTTGTATGGTGTTTTTACGTTGTATGGAACCAGCAGTTATTCAGCAACGGGACCAGCGGCTTTTTACGTGACTTCCGAACCACGTCGAGAGTGAACTTCTATCACCAGAAATACTACATATACCTCACGCCTCGATGGAATGCCCGATAATCGAACTCGCAGCCACCGAGGTGGCAGGCCAAGACCATACCGATCACGCCACCGAGGCGCTCCAATCGAATGTTTATCTCCTTTCAAAGCATAGAAAAAAGGAGTCATCATCTTATATTTTATCTAGTGATTTAAGATTTTTGGATATTGGTAGTGTAGTAGCGAACTCATTTTGATCATTTGTTTTCTTGTACAATTACATCCGATATTGGTCAGTAATATATTATTCGCTAGAAGTAAATTATATTTTTCGGGTGCAGTACATCTTCATATCATAAAATATGGTTTTTAATTACATAATCCTGGAGGTAATTCAGGATAAAGTCCTTCACAGTTTCCCGGATGAGAAACCTTGGTGCAGACAGACGATTAGAAAATAGATTGAAATATATTCTCATGAAACTAACGTGCATCATACCCATACCCTTAAGGTACACAGTGACCCGACCACCAGATGGCGCTTGGGGGTTCAGATACCCCAATGGAACGTGGAATGGCATGGTGGGGATGCTTAAGCGAAAGGTAAGTGTTAGTTTCTTCGCTGAGGGCAGTTATTCTTGGGCAGCCTACTATCAAACACCGTATAAATACCTCTTAATCAAGTCTTGTATCTTGAAATTTGCTGTTGTTCAGTCAAGTCTACTTTGAAAGAATTAATAAGTCAAAATCCACAATTCTATGTGTGAGTAATGCTGCGTTTATCAAAATACAAAAATGATTAAAAATGGGATTAATAAACTCTTGTATCTTGAAATTTGCTGTTGTTGATTCAAGTCTACTTTGAAAGCATTAATAAGAAAAATCCACAATTACATATACGTACTAGCAAATTAGGGGGTGGGGGGGAGGGTAGGATGAAACCCCATTATAAACCATCTTAGGGGTCCTGACTATAACCCTGTCAAGTTTCATGCCTATCGGACCAGCTGTCTGGCCGTGATTGAATGACAGACGGACGGACAGACATAACGCCAATTATAGTGTCCGTAACGCCCATTATAGTAAGATGAGTAAAGCTGCATTTATCGAAATACAAAAATGATTAAAAATGAGAACTTTCGACTGCTTGCACGACAGTCCTTTTCAACTGATTGGATAACTCACAGTCAGTATTGAAAAAATAGAAAGAACCGACTCCTTGCAAAATCTTAAATCCTTTCCAGGAGGTAGACTTGGCATTCGTTCCATTCGGCGTCCTGCACACCAGAACTGAAGTCTTGGACTTCACGGCTACGCTCATGATCGACTACGGCAGGATTATGGCTCGGAGGGGCAAGACCGAATTTAATCCCTGGGGGTTCCTGATGCCCCTCACGCCAGGCGTATGGCTCTGTCTTCTGTCCTCTCTGGGGCTGGTCATGGCCGTCTCTTTTACTATTTCTTCATTTATGCAGAAATATGAGTGGCCTTCAGAGTTTTCCTTAAGAAATTACGTAAGAATTTTCTTAATCCAAGGTTAGACTTTCCCATTTTTTCCCCTTATGTAGTGCATGCACATGGATAAATACAATAAAAATGTCACATTAGAACCATTTGGACAAATAAGTGATCATCAGCTAGGTTTAAAGGTCATTTTTTAAAAATCAATTCAACAGTGCAAAAGCTTAAATCATTCTTCACTACTGCCATTTTGGTTCTGGTATTTGTTGTCAGGAAAGCTATGTCGGGCATTGCTTGTTTGTTTGTATGGTGTTTTTACGTTGGATGAAACCAGTGGTTATTCAGCAACGGGACCAACGGCTTGACGTGACTTTCGTACCGTCGGCTATGACAGGCATGATACTAAAGGAACTCGCTTTTAAATGCATTTGCAGCATCTAAAAGTTATGCTATCTACACGAAGCTTCAGACTGACTTGAACCATTTCAGATCAGAAAGATAATTCCGTCAACGACGTAGCCAGAAGGATCCTGGGAGCAGCCTGGATGATAGCTCTGTTGGTCGTGATGCAAAGTTACGCTGGGAATCTGAGGTCTCTTCTGATTGTCCGTTACGTACCGCAGCCGTACCACAGAGTTCGAGCTGTGTTGGATGACCCTCGAATCACGGTTCTGTTTACGTCTGGGGGTTCATATCAGCAGATCTTATACGTGAGCATTTATTCATTTTCTCTCTCACTGAATGGACCCCGTAGGAGGGTAGCGCCATCAGTGGACCTCATGCGGTACACTGTAGGCATTACTTAAGGCTCTCTTCGCAGCGTGCCTTCGGCTCCTAGCTGCAACCACTTTTGTTCCTTTTACTGTACCTTCTTTCATATTCTCTTTCTTCCATCTTACTTTTCACCCTCTCCTAACACTTGATTCACAGTGCAACTGCTTTGAGGTTTTCCTCCTGTTACACCTTTCAAACCTTTTATACTGTCAATTTCCATTTCAGTGCTGAATGACGTCATAGGTTCCAGTGCTTGGCCTATACTTATAGCCTAAGTTCTATATTCAGCTCAACTCACTTAATTGAGTGAGAAATCACCGTAGGTTAAGTAAGCATGTTACATATTATCCTGACTACAAGGTATAATTTCGCACTGATGTTTGTATACAAAATGCTCTTCGTCAGCCTCCTTTACTGCCATTGTCTCGACAGAGCATTGAAACGGGAGACTTCAAAGAGCTGGCAAATGCGGAGAAGACCAAGATTTCCTACGTGGAATTTACCAATTTCGAGGAAAAAGTCATCACCAAAGTGTCCCGTGGGGATCACGTCATGTTGTGGGAGGATCTAGCTATCAAGATCATGGTATCTCGTCATTACTCGGAGACGGGTGAGTGGTTGAAATATAGTTTAAAGTGAAGTGTAGTTAAGTATTACTGAGTCTTGTCAATACACCCTGATGAAAAACAGTTGTTTTGTTTGGGTTAGCAAACTTTTCACCATAATATTTCTTGTCAACAGCATATTTGATCGTGGTCAAATGTAAGTATCGTACATTTTTACGATTGTTGCAATAGGATATCAGTTTAAGAGCAACATAAACGGAATTGTTGACGGTTTTAGATAAAGCGGCAGTTAATGTAGGCAATATAACGGAATTGCTACATTCTTCTACTTATTTATTCTCTATGGTAACACCTGTCTCATAAGCCCATTCTAGATCATTCTGTTTATATGAAAAGCTTTGCAATCACCCTTTGTTTCTTGCGGAAAATGTGTGGTTTTTTCTTTCCTTTTGTGGAATATGACCATTTTGAATTAATACTATTTGTAATCCTTTGCTGACTTTGTTCCTATCGTTGAACGTTACTTCTCGGTATTATTTCCATTGTTCACTTTTCAGGAACCTCCTTATTCTACCTCTCAAAGTATTTTCATTCTTCACTTCTAAGGGACTTTTTTATTCTGCCTTTCAAAGTATTTCCATTCTTCACTTTTCAAGGACTTTTTTTATTCTACCTCTCAAAGTATTTTCATTCTTCACTTCTAAGGGACTTTTTTTTTATTCTGCCTTTCAAAATATTTCCATTATTCACTTTTCAGGGACTTTTTTTATTCTGCCTCTCAAAGTATTTTCATTCTTCACTTTTCAGGGACTTTTTTTTTTTTTTTTATTCTGCCTCTCAAAGTATTTCCATTCTTCACTTTTCAGGGACTTTTTTTATTCTGCCTCTCAAAGTATTTTCATTCTTCACTTTTCAGGGACTTTTTTATTCTGCCTCTCAAGTATTTTTTTTCATTCTTCACTTTTCAGGGACTTTTTTTATTCTACCTCTCAAACATTTTCATTCTTCACTTTTCAGGGACTTTTTTTTATTCTGCCTCTCAAAATATTTCCATTCTTCACTTTTCAGGGACTTTTTTTTAATTCCTGCCTCTCAAAGTATTTCCATTCTTCACTTTTCAGGACTTTTTTTT
This sequence comes from Macrobrachium nipponense, assembly GCF_015104395.2. Classification (NCBI taxonomy): domain Eukaryota; kingdom Metazoa; phylum Arthropoda; class Malacostraca; order Decapoda; family Palaemonidae; genus Macrobrachium; species Macrobrachium nipponense. The sequence goes on along the minus strand of NC_061099.1, from coordinate 42,299,355 downwards.
ATTCTGCCTCTCAAGTATTTCCATTCTTCACTTTTCAGGGACTTTTTTTATTCTGTCTCTTCCCAAAAGTATTTTCATTCTTCACTTTTCAGGACTTTTTTTATTCTGCCTCTCAAGGTTTAATTTTTTATTCTTCCCCTTTCAGGATTTTTTATTCTGCCTCTCAAATATTTCCATTCTTCTTTGAGGGACTTTTTTTTATTCTCCCTCTCAAGTATTTCCATTCTTCACTTTCAGGGACTTTTTTTTTCTGCCTCTCAAGTATTTTTTTCTTCTTCCCATTTTCGGGACTTTTTTTTTCTGCCTCTCAAAGTATTTTCATTCTTCACTTTTTCGGGACTTTTTTATTCTGCCTCTCAAAGTAATTTTTATTCTTCCCCTTTCAGGGACTTTTTTATTCTGCCTCTCAAAAATATTTCCTTCTTCACTTTTGAGGGACTTTTTTTTATTCTAAACCTCTCAAAGTATTTCCATTCTTCACTTTTCAGGGACTTTTTTTATTCTGCCTCTCAAAGTATTTCCTTTTCTTCACTTTTCAGGGACTTTCTTCTTTCTGCCTCTCAAAGTATTTTTATTCTTCCCCCTTTCAGGGACTTTTTTTTCTGCCTCTCAAAGTGTATTTCTTATTCACTTTTTCAGGGACTTTTTTATTCTGCCTCTCAAAGTATTTTTTTCCTTCTTCACTTTTTTCAGGGAAAACTTTTTTTCTTATTCTGCCTCTCAAAAGTATTTTTAATTCCTTCCCCTTTTCAGGGACTTTTTTATTCTGCCTCTCAAGTATTTTTCCATTCTTCCCCTTTTCAGGGACTTTTTTTATTCTGCCTCTCAAAGTTATTTTTTCATTCTTCACTTTTTTCAGGGACTTTTTTATTCTGCCTCTCAAGTGTTTTTCATTCTTCACTTTGCAGGACTTTTTTATTCTGCCTCTCAAAGTATTTCCATTCTTCGGGGTTTTCAGGATTTTTTATTCTGCCTCTCACAGTATTTTCATTCTTCACTTTTCAGGGACTTTTTTATTCTGCCTCTCAAAGTATTTCCATTCTTCACTTTTCAGGGACTTTTTTATTCTGCCTCTCAAAATATTTTCATTCTTCACTTTTCAGGGACTTTTTTTTATTCTGCCTCTCAAAGTATTTTCATTCTTCACTTTTCAGGGACTTTTTTTATTCTTCCTCTAAAAGTATTTCCATTCTTCACTTTTCAGGGACTTTTTTATTCTGCCTCTCAAAATATTTTCATTCTTCACTTTTCAGGGACTTTTTTTATTCTGCCTCTCAAAATATTTTCATTCTTCACTTTTCAGGGACTTTTTTTATTCTGCCTCTCAAAGTATTTTCCTTCTTCACTTTTCAGCGACTTTTTTTATTCTTCCTCTCAAGTATTTTCATTCTTCACTTTTCAGGGGACTTTTTATTCTGCCTCTCAAAATATTTTCATTCTTCACTTTTCAGGGACTTTTTTATTCTGCCTCTCAAAATATTTTCAATCTTCACTTTTCAGGGACTTTTTTTTATTCTACCTCTCAAAGCATTTTCATTCTTCACTTTTCAGGGACTTTTTATTCTGCCTCTAAAAATATTTTCATTCTTCACTTTTCAGGGACTTTTTTTTATTCTACCTCTCAAAGTATTTTCATTCTTCACTTTTCAGGGACTTTTTTTATTCTTCCTCTCAAAGTATTTCCATTCTTCACTTTTCAGGGACTTTTTTATTCTGCCTCTCAAATATTTTTCATTCTTCACTTTTCAGGGAGCTTTTTTTTTTATTCTGCCTCTCAAAATATTTTCATTCTTCACTTTTCAGGGACTTTTTTTTTATTCTGCCTCTCAAAGTATTTTCATTCTTCACTTTTCAGGGACTTTTTTTATTCTACCTCTCAAAGTATTTCCATTCTTCACTTTTCAGGGACTTTTTTATTCTGCCTCTCAAAATATTTTCATTCTTCACTTTTCAGGGACTTTTTTTATTCTGCCTCTCAAAGTATTTTCATTCTTCACTTTTCAGGGACTTTTTTTTTATTCTGCCTCTCAAAGTATTTTCATTCTTCACTTTTCAGGGACTTTTTTATTCTGCCTCTCAAAGTATTTCCGTTCTTCACTTTTCAGGGACTTTTTTTTATTCTACCTCTCAAAGTATTTTCATTCTTCACTTTTCAGGGACTTTTTTTATTCTGCCTCTCAAAGTATTTCCATTCTTCACTTTTCAGGGACTTTTTTATTCTGCCTCTCAAAGTATTTTCATTCTTCACTTTTCAGGGACTTTTTTATTCTGCCTCTCAAAGTATTTCCATTCTTCACTTTTCAGGGACTTTTTTTATTATACCTCTCAAAGTATTTCCATTCTTCACTTTTTTAGGGAGTTTTTTAGTTTTTTTATTCTACCTCTCAAAGGTATTTCCCATTGTTATTCCACTTTTCAGGGACTTTTTTTTATTCTACCTCAAAGTATTTTCATTCTTCACTTTTTAGGGACTTTTTTTTATTCTGCCTCAAAGCATTTCCATTCTTCACTTTTCAGGGACTTTTTTATTCTGCCTCTCAAAGTATTTCCATTCTTCACTTTTCAGGGACTTTTTTTTATTCAGACTCTCAAGATATTTCCATTCTTCACTTTTCAGGGACTTGTTTATGCTACCTATCAAAGTATTTTCATTCTTCACTTTTCAGGGACTTTTTTTTATTCTACCTCTCAAAGTATTTCCATTCTTCACTTTTCAGGGACTTTTTTTTTTATTCTGCCTCTCAAAGTATTTCCATTCTTCACTTTTCAGGGACTTTTTTTATTCTGCCTCTCAAAGTATTTCCATTCTTCACTTTTCAGGGACTTTTTTTATTCTGCCTCTCAAAGTATTTCCATTCTTCACTTTTCAGGGACTTTTTTATTCTACCTCTCAAAGTATTTCCATTCTTCACTTTTCAGGGACTTTTTTTTATTCTGCCTCTCAAAGTATTTCCATTCTTCACTTTTCAGGGACTTTTTTATTCTGCCTCTCAAAATATTTTCATTCTTCACTTTTCAGGGACTTTTTTATTCTGCCTCTCAAAGTATTTTTATTCTTCACTTTTCAGGGACTTTTTTTATTCTACCTCTCAAAGTATTTCCATTCTTCACTTTTCAGGGACTTTTTTTATTCTGCCTCTCAAAGTATTTCCATTCTTCACTTTTCAGGGACTTTTTTTATTCTACCTCTCAAAGTATTTCCATTCTTCACTTTTCAGGGACTTTTTTTTATTCTACCTCGCAAAGTATTTTCATTCTTCACTTTTCAGGGACTTTTTTTATTCTTCCTCTCAAAGTATTTCCATTCTTCACTTTTCAGGGACTTTTTTTATTCTGCCTCAAAGTATTTTCATTCTTCACTTTTCAGGGACTTTTTTTATTCTGCCTCTCAAAGTATTTTCATTCTTCACTTTTCAGGGACTTTTTTATTCTGCCTCTCAAAGTATTTTCATTCTTCACTTTTCAGCGACTTTTTTATTCTGCCACTCAAAGTATTTCCATTCTTCACTTTTCAGGGACTTGCTTATTCTACCTCTCAAAGGAGCGGTTCTTCCCCCTCATGAAGGCTATGGGTACCCAGAAGTTCAGTCCTCTCATTCCCGCTCTTAATAAAAGGTAGTTGATTTGAAGCAAAATATTATTAGCACTATAAAGTAGCAATATAAGAAACTAGTCATATTGATGAACGATCTGTTACATTAGATTCACATCACCATTACATCTGATGACTAGGCCAGTCCCTTACGACGCTCCTGACTGGCTGTTGATAAGCCAATCAAAGAGCTGGAAACTCTCAGTCTCTCGAGAGAGTTCACATAGGCAGGAAGTATGTTCCACCTCTCCTGAGGGATACTTTTGGAAGACGTATCCCTCAGTAGAGGTGGAACATACATCGTGCCTATGTGAACTCTCTCGAGAGACTGAATTTCCAGCCCTCTCATTGGCTTATCAACAGCCAATGAGGAGCGTCGTAAGGGACTAGCCTAGACATCACATACGCGGCTAATGTGAATCTACTATATTTACAATTGCCTAACCCACTAGGCTTGTGGTGATATCGTCGCATGTGACTGGTTCTGTAAGACCTCGAAATCTTTCCTCCTTTCTAAATACTACCAATTTAGCAATCCTTACTAAAAGCACATTCATCTGCTGTTTCATATAAGTGACTCGCCAAGTGTTTTTTAACTATTATGTATGATAAATTCGTAAGTAACTAAGTCTACGGGTATAACCAGCCCCGTTTCACGGGTAGAACCAGCTCCGTTTCAGGGAATCCCTTCTCACCCCCACCCAATTCGGAGGGATGTGGGTTGGGGCGGGGGGAGAGGTAGGATGAAACCCCATTATAAACCATCTTAGGGGTCCCCACTATAACCCTGCCACGTTTGACCGTGATTGAATGACAAACGGACGGACAAACATAACGCCCATTATAGTATAGTAAGATTTAATGGGGAGTGATGTCCATGAATTCATAATATCGTAGAACCCTATGCCTTTGGAGCTTGAAGCTTGTCGTTATGCTTTTTATATCCAACGAATTTCTCTTGCTAAATTCTTCAAGCTGCATCGGCGAATCTTTCAATATCGTTGACGTTTAAAGTTTGGTCATCCTACTTAAAAGTTAGGTTCTATAAAAATTTACTTCCAAAAGCTGCTATGCAAAGGGTTGGAGCTCTAAAAATAAATGAGGCTACTGAATGGTTTTAAAAGGCAGTCATTCCCGAGCTGTATTCAGTGGTGTTCAACGCAATCTGTTTTGACAGGATCATGAGGGTTACCGAAAGTGGACTTTATTACCAGTGGATCAAAGACGCAATTCAAAACTTCACCTTCTGTGCCAACGCTCCCACTGCAATACTTGTGCAGTCGTCATTCTCTCTTAATAATCTTTGGGTAAGTTAAGTATATCTTAGTTTTCCAGACCACTGAGCTGATGAACAGCTCTCTAGGGCTGGCCCGAAGGATTAGATATTTTCACGTGGCTAGGAACCAATTGGTTATCTAGTAACGGGATCTACTGCTTATTGTGGGATCCGAACCACATTACAATATCGAGAAATGAATTTCTATCACCAGAAATAAATTCCTCTTGTTCTGCGTTGGCCGAGCCAAGATTCGAACTTCGGACCACCGGATTGGTAGCCGAGCGCGAAATCCACTCGTCCAACGAGGAAGTAATCTTTGGGTAAGTGGGCGACTTCGATCATTTCCAACTGACGTGAAAAATTGTGGTAGAATATTGGACTATTGTATCGATTCTCACCTCGAGCACCATTGTCATTATCGTTTTCACCCTGGAAAAGAGAGATGTCTTGCGAGATTTCTCCACTCTTTCCCTCTATACTCCATCAATTCCTTATCTGGTCCAAATCTTCATCACATCTCAAACCTCTCTCTTAAATTTGTTTATCGAATCTGTAACCGTCACACCTACATACTATACAGTTTTTTATGTATTCCTCCACAAGCCTGTAAATAGCATTTTCTGGGTAAAACTCTTCAATTGTTTTTTTAATTCTTATTTATTTATTTATATTTATTTATTGATTTTTATTAATTTATTTTTTTAATTTTTTTAGAATATTTGCATTTTCTTTGAAAAAAAAAAAAACACTCAGATCTTAAAAACTGCTGAGGCTAGAGGGATGCAAATTGCTAAGTTGATCATCCACCCCCAAATCATCAAACATACCAAATTGCAGCCCTCTAGCCTAGGTGGTTTTGATTTTATTTAAGGTTAAAGTTAGCCATAATAGTGCGTCTGGTAACGCTATACCTACGGCAGGCCACCTCTGGGCCGTGACGGAAAGCGTTATGGGAAGCCGCTCATACAGAAAAACTCGATTGGCATTCTTTTTTTCCTTTTTTCTCGGTTATTCATCGAATACGAGTAGCCGAGTAGCCTAGCAAACTCTGTCTAGTTTCCCCAGGATATTTCCACGTTTTTTTTTTCCAGTTTCTATCCTCTCAGCTACCGATCTCAAGATCCAGAACATCGCCAGAGTCACAGAAAAATAATCTCGCGCCGTCATTTCAGCGATAGGTTTTTGCTGCCTACGATTCGTGAAAAAGAACACCCAACCCTTAAACTATAGTAGATTCACATCAGCCGTGCATTTGATGTCTTGGCAAGTCCCTTACGACGCTCCTGATTGGCTGTTGATAAGCCAATGACAGGATTGGAAACTCTGTCTCTCAAGAGAGTTCATATAGGCAGGATGTATGGTCTATGTCCACCTCTCCTGAGGGATGCTTTTGAAAGACGTATCCCTCAGGAGAAGTGGAACATCTTGCCTATGTGAACTCTCGAGAGAGACTGAGAGTTTGTAGGCCAGTGATTGGCTTATCTACAGCCAATCAGGAGCGTCGTAAGGGACGGGCCTAGACTTCAGATGCACTGGTGATGTGAATCTACTATAGTATAATCCTAAGCAACAGTTACTCCCTATCAATAGCACAATTATAACGAACGTTTCTTTTTCATTTCTTTCAGGGAATCCTGGTTATTCTGGGAGCTGGATATATATTAGGTTCGTTAACTTTCTTCATGGAACTGGGTGTCGGATATATGGTCTTCAAGAATAAATAGGTAATTATGAAGTTTTATTATCTGGACATTTTACAGGGTACTTCATTGTATTGTCTGTTTGTTTTGTTTGTTTATATGGTGTTTTACGTTGCATGGAACCAGTGTTTATTCAGCAACGGGACCAACGGCTTGACGTGACTTCCGAACCACGCCTAGAGTGAAATTCTATCACCAGAAATACTCATCTCTCACCCCTCAGTGGAATGCTCCAAATCGAACTCGCAGCCAACGAGGTGGCATGCTAACACCATACCGACTACGCCACTGTGGCGCTGGTACTGCATTGTAAAACTGATTTGTAATTGGAGAGCATTAAAATGTATCAAGCACTGTTTGTTATTATTATACAATTTTAAGACGATGGAAGGCATGATACCAGCAATTCGTTCCAAATAGGACTTATGGAATATACCTTCTGTAATTATACAAAGTAAATTATATATATATATATATATATATATATATATATATATATATATATATATATACATATATATATATATATATATATATATATATATATATATATATATATATATATATATATATATATATATATATATATATATATATATATATATATATATATATATATATATATATATATATGTCCTTTAATATCTAATTCGATCTCCATGTTAGCCCAATCGATAACTTCACATGAAGTCCTGATTTCTTCTCTGTCTGCTGGGCGGTGGTTCGAACCCACGAGAGGACGAAATTATTATCAACTAAAAATTCCCCTTCGGTTTATATATATGAAAATATATTAATTCCGAGGTAGAGCGAATTAGATATTAAAGGACATTTGTAGCTCGAATTTATAGGAATCACGGTGATGTGATAATTATTCATATATATATATATATATATATATATATATATATATATATATATATATATATATATATATAATAATATATATAACAGCTTGCAAGTGATATAAACTACTTGGACTGTAGGCGTACTACATCCTTTAACATAAAAGTAGAATATTACTATAGCATTACTATTGTTTGCCCAATAACATTAATATTTTTGTTACAAACTATTTTTCGCGAGAACAGAGAAAAGAAACTTTTATTTTATGAGATTATGAGTTGAAAAGAATGCAGTAAATGATATGTAAGCCTTATCTTTTATTATCAGCTGACAAGAGCAGTTTCTCAAAACAAAGAGAAAGATATATAGTATATATATATATATATATATATTATACTATATGGTCTATATATATAATAATATATAAATCATATATATATATATATAATATATATATATATATATATATATATATATATATAAATCCCTGACTGATCTACTGGTGATAACATTCAGACTCCACGTTGCTCAGCCCAAGGTCAACTTTGGTGAACTTTGCCCCACACCCCCCCGACCCCAAACAACGGAATTACGCAAAATGAATATAACTCAGACAGAGTGTGTGTGTGTGTGTTCGAACAAGTGTTATTCTGAATTTTTTTTTTGTGTGTGTCATTCAGAGAACTTCATCAGTATATTTATTTGACAACCCTCCCTGGTACAATATAGAATTACACATGAAAATATTGAAATTCAGTTACTAACATTCCTGGAATAAAATGTCCAATTTATGCACTAGACAAATCTAGCATTTCCTTCCATTCATCCTAGTGGAGGTTTGTTTGTTTGTTTGTTTGTATGGTGTTTTTTTACGTTGCATGGAACCAGTGGTTATTCAGCAGCGGGACCAATGGCTTTGCGTGACTTCCAAACCACTTCGTGAGTGAACTTTCAAGTGTAGGTGACAAGAGATGGTCCTTATGCACTAAATACAGCCACGTGTACTGAATGGCTAATATTCTCTCGCTATCTGTCACTTCAGTGTCAAGAGTATATAATGACACAGGCAAAAATGGATATCAAAAAAAGATCGTGTTTTCCAGTACCTAAAAATAAGGATCCAATGTATTTTAGCCACTTTGATCATTCCACACGAACAATAAAATAGTCATGGTTTCTACTCACGAAGAAAATTGATTAAAAAAATTTTTTTTTTTAAATTACAGAAAATAGGGAAAGGTTAAAGTTTTCATAGACACACGGCGATGACAAGGATTCACTTTGCTCGACTGATTAAATATTAAGAAATAGCCCCGGGGGGAGGGGGGTCGGTGAAATAATTCACAAAATAAATAATTTAAGGGTTAAGAAAAAGCCTGTGACGGCGGGGTAGGGGGGAATAATTCCCAAAATAAATAATTTCATAAACTAAAAAAGTAAAACAAGCAAATAAATACATATTCAAATAAATAAATATATAAAATCCAACCACGGATTAAGAGCTTGTTTTCAGAAACAAGGCGTGATCGGACCTCCAGCTTATCTAGTCAAATAGCGAGCGCGTTGTTTCCCCAACTTAGATTAAAATAACTGAGGTATCTTTTATGAGAAATAATTGAGCTGTACTTTTTATCATGCACATTATTCATTTTTTACATTTTCATTCTAATAAATAAATTATAAATATCTTATCCTAAAATTCTTGTATCTTTAACTCAACGCGAAACATCCTTTTCAGACCTTTTTAGGGTTTCTATAGACCTTTCCTACCCCCCATCAACATGAAAAGTAACAGCAACAACAAAAAAGTATTTTGTAGGCTTACTCCCAGAGTAAGCCAAAAGATTGATACACTCAAGGAATTACCCGAGAAGGAAGTGCAATAAAAAACAAGTAAAAAATGTGCCGAAGCAATCCAGTTTTCTGTACAACGTAATTTTGGATAGCATTATGATAATCAGTATCCTTAAGGATACACACACACATATATATAAATAAATAAATGAATAAATATCCTTATAGATACTGATTATCATAATGGTATCCAATATTATGTTTATAATATTCGTATATATACTTGGGTATGGAATAGACAGGGTGTTCATAAAGTCCCAGTACCATTACAAGCAATAAATGCTTGTAATGGTACTGTTACTTTATGGACACCCTGCACGTGTATATTCCTTATAGTCAAGGGACGCTAGAAATAGCCAAATGGGTCACAAAACGGATTATCGTATGTTTCCAAATACACTTACACGTGTACCTAAGTATTCAATGAACCTTTTGGTCTTGATTGCACTGTTAGGCCTACGTCTTATTATGTACAGGGAAACAATTACGTACATATACGTGTGTGTTATCCACAAGAACTAGATGGGGCTCTAAAGGACATGAATATGAATAAAAGCTACTGTGGCTTATGCCCCGGATTGTTTGTTCGCCTGCCCAATTTGTGGCTGATGTTTTTCTTGGCCATGTTTAATGCTTTGTTTTTGAGCTTGAATGACTTGTATGATGGGGATACAGTAAACTTGTTGTACTTTTTAAATCTGCATACAGAATGGCATGTGGAAATTATAGAGGGATAAGTATCATGGATACGATAGGTAAGATATATGACATATTGCTATTGAATAGACTGAAATGATGGTGCAGTATACTAGATCAGTGTCAAGCTGGAGCGCAGAAAAAAAAGAGGATGTATAGTCTAACAAATATTGTCATTAGGATTGTTAATCGATTTGACTATTTTTGAGAAGAAAAAACTCTATGTCATGTTTATAGATTTCAGTAAAGCTTATGATAGAGTTCCCAGAAGAAAACTGTTAAGTTATTTGAAAGAACTAGGATGTGGGAAAAGAATGTTGTCCGCAATGAAAGAGATGTACAGTAGCACTAAGAATGTTTTAAGAACAGCTGTGATAGATAGCTCTGTCGGTGTATGGCAGGGAGCTCCCACTCGTTGTTTGTCGTTTGTCATTTATATGGATAAAATTGTTAGGATGTTAAAAGATGCAATACCAGTGGACAGTTTTTTGGGTAATTTACATGTGCTTTTGTTGATGGATGACACAGTGATTGTTGCCACTTCGCGAGTAATGTGTATTAAAATATTTGCTATTATGATGAATTATTGTAACGAATATTTCATGCAGCTAAATGAAAAAAAGAGCAAATTTTTCGTGATAAACAAAAGTGTAGGTGACCAGTTGTCAATAACAGTTCAAGGTCAAACTATCAATTACTGTGACCATTATCTTTACCTTGGAACTTGATTCACAGATGAGGGGAAGTTAAAAACTTGCCTCTCTCTACATCAGCCAAATTAGCAACCAACCTTAAATAATAAGTTCTCCATATTCTGTAACACGAATACTAAAATGCCATTCCATTTCAAGAAGAAAGTTTTGGAAGCAGCAGCGACTTCATCCTTGTTTTATAGGTCAGAAACATGGTTAACAAATGCATTACAAAAACCAATAAGTAATTATAATCATTTAGTAAAAAGTCTTCTAGGTGTAAAAGTAAATACCTGTACACATTTATGTTTGGCCGAGTCTGGGATACCCCCAGCACAATTCGTCGTGGCATCAAAACGAAAACGTTTTCTTATGTCTAAGTTGTCTGATCCTGATAGGGAAGAGCCTATTCATATTGCATATGCAATGTGTAAGGGTGCAGACACCCCTGGGTATAGATTTATTCAAGAT
>NC_061099.1:42256305-42278805 GCF_015104395.2 Macrobrachium nipponense | reverse complement strand
TGGAACCGCGCCAGATTGCTAAAAATGTAAAAAAAAAAAGAAAAACTCTTCTCTTTTGCATATATGCGACAAGGTTCCATTAGCCGGACACGTGCACCGTTCGTGCAGTTCATTTGCATTTTGCAGTCAGCATTCATTATGCATTTACTTCATGGCCTATGTCTGCTGCCACAAGTCTGTCGTCTCTGTTTTATCCAGCTAAACAATGAAACTCGATATTGTGATATGGCGTCAAAAACATTTTCATTTATTTGAAACCCAAACATATTATTTTTACTTTCCAGTTTATTTGCTCTGCTGCAAAATGCAGTTTGGGTTGGTTTCAGTGACTCCATTACATATCAATAAAGAAAAACGTAGCGATAAGTTCAATACCGTTGTATGAATAGCAATCACTGATTCATCTCCTTTCTCTTTGAACGTGCCAAGTAATTAGTTATTTTATTGACAAAATTAAACCATTATTGGTACAAATTTGTCAACAAAAAGACATAGTACAAAATAAACAAAGTGGACAGTAATCTCTTCTATTCTTGCAGGTACGAGTACATGGCCCACAAAGAAAAAATACAACATCAAAATACAACTTCGCGCAAATCACATAAGCCCATAAGACAACAAAAAACGAAAAAAAAAGGAATTTACTACAAAGAAAAAAAAAAAGCGTAGTCACTTCACTATCCAGCATCAAGTCCCAACACGTATTGCTTGAAAAAAGGAAGAGTTCATTTGAAGATAAACATAAAAACAACGAGACAAAGCCGCACATTACTCATAAATACGAAGAACTTCATAAACATATGTACCCAAATCAACAATATTACCATTTTCATTTAATAAAGTACTCAGAGACTCGCAATTTAAGTTTGAATATTTATGCCTACATGGCATTGACAGAGGACAATTGGTCAGAACGTGTGACTCATCCTAAATAGAGCTATTATCACAAGTACACACTCTAAATTCTGGAGGAGTTCGGCTCCACCTACTTGTTTCTATATGGGAATATAATCAGACATATATTTAATATCAGTATATAATTTATGCATTACTCAGTTGGGATTCAGTTTGTTTCTGTAAGTCACATATTTCGTTGCTGAAGCTGGTCTATTTCTAATTGATGATATGATGTGGATCAATTTGTTCATTAAAGGCTAGGGAATCTTGAATAAATCTATACCCAGGGGTGTCTGCACCCCTACACATTGCATATGCAATATGAATAGGCTCTTCCTTATGAGGATCAGACAACTTAGACATTAGAAAACGTTTTCGTTTTGATGCCACGACGAATTGTGCTGGGGGTATCTCAGACTCGGCCAAACATAAATGTGTACAGGTATTTACTTTACACCTAGAAGACGTTTTACTAAATGATTATAATTACTTATTGGTTTTTGTAATGCATTTGTTAACCATGTTTCTGAACCATAAAACAAGGATGTAGTCGCTGCTGCTTCCAAAACTTTCTTCTTGAAATGGAATGGCATTTTAGTATTCGTGTTACAGAATATGGAGAACTTATTATTTAAGGTTGGTTGCCAATTTGGCTGATGTAGAGAGAGGCAAGTTTTTAACTTCCCCTCATCTGTGAATCAAGTTCCAAGGTAAAGATAATGGTCACAGTAATTGTTAGTTTGACCTTGAACTGTTATTGACAACTGATCACCTACACTTTTGTTTATCACGAAAAATTTGCTCTTTTTTTCATTTAGCTGCATGCTATATTCATTACAATAATTTCATCATAATAGCAAATATTTGAATACACATTACTCGCGAAGTGGCAACAATCACTGTGTCATCCATCAACAAAAGCACATGTAAATTACCCAAAAAACTGTCCACTGGTATTGCATCTTTTAACATCCTAACAATTTTATCCATATAAATGACAAACAGCAAACAACGAGTGGGAGCTCCCTGCCATACATCGACAGAGCTATCTATCACAGCATCACAGCTGTTCTTAAAACATTCTTAGTGCTACTGTACATCTCTTTCATTGAGGACAACATTCTTTTCCCACATCCTAGTTCTTTCAAATAACTTAAGTTTTCTTCTGGGAACTCGATCATAAGCGTTACTGAAATCTATAAACATGACATAAAGTTTTTTCTTCTCAAAATTAGCCAAATCGATTAACAATCCTAATGACAATATTTGTTAGACTATACATCCTCTTTTTTTCTGCGCTCCAGCTTGACACTGATCTATACTGCACCATCATCTCAGTCTATTCAATAGCAATATGTCATATATCTTACCTATCGTAACCATGATACTTATCCCTCTATAATTCCCACATGCCATTCTGTTTGCAGATTTAAAAAGTACAACAAGTTTACTGTATCCCCATCATGACAAGTCATTCAAGCTCAAAAACAAAGCATTAAACATGGCCAAGAAAAAAATTAGCCACAAGGCGGGCAGGCGAACAAACAATTCGGGCATAAGCGACAGTAGCTTTTATTCATATTCATGTCCTTTAGAGCCCCATCTAGTTCTTGTGGATGACGCACACGTATATTTACGTAATTGTTTCCTTGTACATAATAAGACGTAGGCCTAACAGTGCAATGAAGACCAAGAGGTTCATTGAATACTTACGTACACGTGTAAGTGTATTTGGAAACATATGATAATCCGTTTTGTGACCCATTTGGCTATTTCAAGCGTCCCTTGACTATAAGGAATATACACGTGCTGGGTGTCCATAAAGTAACAGTACTATTACAAGCATTTTTTGCTTGTAATGGTACTGTTCCAAGGTAAAGATAATGGTCACAGTAATTGTTAGTTTGACCTTGAACTGTTATTGACAACTGATCACCTACACTTTTGTTTATCACGAAAAATTTGCTCTTTTTTTTCATTTAGCTGCATGCTATATTCATTACAATAATTCATCATAATAGCAAATATTTGAATACACATTACTCGCGAAGTGGCAACAATCACTGTGTCATCCATCAACAAAAGCACATGTAAATTACCCAAAAAACTGTCCACTGGTATTGCATCTTTTAACATCCTAACAATTTTATCCATATAAATGACAAACAGCAAACAACGAGTGGGAGCTCCCTGCCATACATCGACAGAGCTATCTATCACAGCATCACAGCTGTTCTTAAAACATTCTTAGTGCTACTGTACATCTCTTTCATTGAGGACAACATTCTTTTCCCACATCCTAGTCTTTCAAATAACTTAAGTTTTCTTCTGGTGGGAACTCGATCATAAGCGTTACTGAAATCTATAAACATGACATAAAGTTTTTTCTTCTCAAAATTAGCCAAATCGATTAACAATCCTAATGACAATATTTGTTAGACTATACATCCCCTTTTTTTCTGCGCTCCAGCTTGACACTGATCTAGTATACTGCACCATCATTTCAGTCTATTCAATAGCAATATGTCATATATCTTACCTATCGTAACCATGATATTTATCCCTCTATAATTTCCACATGCCATTCTGTTTGCAGATTTAAAAAGTATAGCAAGTTTACTGTATCCCCATCATGACAAGTCAGTCACGCTCAAAAACAAAGCATTAAACATGGCCAAGAAAAACATCAGCCACAAGGCGGGCAGGCGAACAAACAATTCGGGCATAAGCCACAATAGCTTTTATTCATATTCATGTCCGTTAGAGCCCCATCTAGTTCTTGTGGATTACGCACACGTATATTTACGTAATTGTTTCCTTGTACATAATAAGACGTAGGCCTAACAGTGCAATGAAGACCAAAAGGTTCATTGAATACTTGCGTACACGTGTAAGTGTATTTGGAAACATATGATAATCCGTTTTGTGACCCATATGGCTATTTCAAGCGTCCCTTGACTATAAGGAATATACACGTGCTGGGTGTCCATAAAGTAACAGTACTATTACAAGCATTTTTTGCTTGTAATGGTACTGGGACTTTATGAACACCCTGTCTACTCTATACCTAACTATATACGAATATTATAAACATAATAGGATACCATTATGATAATCAGTATTTATAAGGATATTTATTCATTTATTTATATATATATATATATATATATATATATATATATATAGTAAGTGATTACATAATAAAAATATGGAATGTTATTCCATATATATAAAAAAACTAAAACTAAAGAGGTCACCAGATTGCTTGCAGGAATGTGATCAGACCAGAGATGTAAAGTATGTTAAGATGACGTATACAATAAAGTAGGCTAAGATGACATGCCGTCACCTGTAGTCATTCATTTGTTTTGAAAACATTAGTCCAAGCTCCCTGCTTGAGACAACTACCGCGACCTATAATTCAAACGGCCTACGTGATTTGTAACTATGTCATCTTTGTGTATGTTCGTATGTTCGAGCTACTGTCTGCTTCCTTTATGATTGTAACCGAGATGGTAGTCAGAACAGAATAGAGTTAGCCATCATCATTGGCAGACCTGTACATCTTTACCTAAGCTGCTTCATCATGTAGAGTAGAATTAGCCATCATCATTGGCAGAAGCGATCAAGCCATCGTCATTAGAAGACTTGTACAATCCTAATCTGATCTTCATCATGTAATCTTAGAGAATAGAACTATTTTTTATACTTCGTGTTTTCTACTAGAACCTCACATCATGAAGAAGATATCTTCGTGAGTTTAACACATCGTCGTCATAACGAAAGAAGATACTTACTTCGTTAGTTATCATGAAACCCCAAGACACTCCAATGAGTATGGAAGTGCATAACCAACCGACTTAGCGTAAGATTATCGCAAGTCTAACATTACCTCATAGGGCGCCTTATTATACAAGGCAACAGCCCTAATATTGGTGGCAGCATCTAAGAAGAACTCTTCAATGTCTTCCGAAGAATAACAAATAATGTATCATCAGAAGTCAATGACGACGAAAGCAACAGATTCTTCAAGCAACTTAGTATCATCGTTTAGTGAGCGACTTCAGAAAACAACAAGAACTCTTCAACGTCTTCCGAAGAATAATGAATAATGTATCATATCAGAAGTCAACGACGACGAAAGCAAGAGATTCTTCAAGCAACTTAGTATCATCGTTTAGTGAGCGATTTCAGCAGTGCATAACTTCATGAAACAAACCCGACGTGTCTTCTTCCTACGGCAACGCAAGCTTCGTCTCTCATTAGAATCATCCAATAAAACATCGTTTATTGAGCGTTTCTAGCACTTCAAGAAATAAACCGGACGCGTCTGCAGCATTGGATCTTCAAGGGCTCGAATCATCCAAACAACACGCATGGGGGAAACTCAAGCCAAAAAACCAGGTCATCCGCTAAACAGAGGAGGGCCAAGGGCACATCGTTATCGGAACACCGTGACTTCCCACAAAATCAAGCTAAGTACAATTTTTTTATTCATTTGGAGTAACTGAGTGTTTCCTTTACAGGTCGAATTTTCGTTATTCCTGTGGCTGAAGTTACGAGACATTCTTAATCTTACTTTTTTACAGAAATCATCTACATCATTGAGATTTCGCTACTGCAAGTTTTTATCTTTGAGTTTCTGTTTCCAGAAGTTCTCCTGAAATATCATAATCATATACTGTGATAATTTTATCATTTTGGGTGATTATTAATCCTTTACGTAACAAATCATATTAAACAGTAAATATGCGTTTACGCAGTGGACGTCTGTATTTATACAGATGCATGGATAGGGTCGTTGGGCACCGTAGTGAATAGAAAACACACAAAAACAAGTGGAACACCCGTACAAATCTGGATAAATTAGAGGTAACACTATTTCGGGTCAAACAATAAAAGCTCCTTTGCAAAGTCCCGATCGCAGTTTCAGCCTTTAGTTATGCGTAAAAAATCGAATCTCAATGACTGAACTTTAAAAAAATATGGCTGGATTGCAAGGAATAACATGTCTATAAACACTTTCATTAGGTTAACATACAACATTCATATAAACAAATCAACAAAATGTCTAAATGCGCTGACCTGGATCCCTCACTATTTCAAATTTTAGCAAAGAATGAAGTAAACCACAGCAAGTACACGATGACGCAGTAGAGATAACTTGTTTTAATAGTAATCGCTCAATTCGTTATAGTTCAAGTCATTCTTACGTTCGTTGCTTTATACGTAACCAACAACAGAATGCTAAAAACACACAATACGTTGCCGATGGTAATAAAGAGAAGAATCCTGATTATTATATAAAGAAATAGGTAAACAGTAGCCCTAAATATCAGAAACAATCAAATCGTGCTTAAGCAAACTTGGTTACTGTGTCATCTAGTCACACGGTCAGGGTCAGTCAGATCTGCCGAGTGTAGCAAGCAAAGCACATTCCACATAAGCGACTTCAGCGGAGAGGGAGAGCGATGTTGGAAAAATTAAAAAGGAATTTTCCTATGAATCACACGACTGTATCAAGTAATCAGAGCAGGTTCTCGTAATTTTTATACAATAAGTTATTATAAGTAGTGGTGGATTAAGCCCGACTGTACGCGCCGTAAAAATTAGAATATCTTGTTTTTATGCCTTTAGTCCACGTTATATCCTGTATTTACGGACTAACCGCCTGTTGTTCGAACTTCCCTATTGAGAAGTCCGGATAAGCGAGCACTTACAGATACCTCTATAGTCCTGCCAATTTAGGCGTGTTTATCAAAGGAAAATTCTATAAACCTTCAAACATATTAAAATCCGTTTTGAACAAAAAGAGACAGTTAATCAAATAATAACTTATATAGAGGAACCAATCATTCGTCTCATAAATCGTGATATTGTTCAACGACCCAACAGAATTCTCCCACAACCGCAGTCGCAGTGTGCACGCAAAATCTCGAGAAGCATGCACCCTCGAATGTCTTAGTGCTTGTAAAAAGACTATGCTGGGATCTGAAATTTTAATCCTTCCCGACACTCTGAAATATAATGATTTCCGCGAACAAAGCCCTATACACGGTTGACTCGCAGCAACAAGTTAACACAAAACCTATACATATCGTGGATACGGAAGTTATAAATATCGCATTTTTTTATTGTTGCTAATTTTTAATCACACCCAACCAGTCGTAGATGAATCTCTCTTATACTCTATCTAAAGTAATATTCGTAAAGTCATTCAAGCAGAGGTGATTCAGCAGAAATTCTTTTTCTTTTATCTGAATACCAGGATGTTTCTCCACTAGCGAGTGATCTCTGGGGGAATCGGATGTCATCAAACACAAAATACGGTCTAAGGACAAACATAAAGCTATATACGTACCTTCGTATAGACTCCCAATGAAATTTCAAAATAGAGATAAATGACGAAGTTGAAAAAATGTTAGTAATAGGAGTCGTTAGGAAATCAAATAGCCCATATAATTTTTCCCTCAAACGTTATGCCATAAAAGATCGGACTTGGCGTATCTGCGTAGATTTCTGTCACTTAAACAAGGAAACGATTCCCGATCGTTTTCCAGTGACATGTTAGGTCAGAATAAATTTTTCACCAGCTTGGACTTACTTAAAGGCTTTCACCAGATACCATTACCTAAGTGATTGTACCTCATACACCGCCTTCAGCACACTCAGGGACATTATCAATTTTTACGTATGCCTCCGGCTTACATTGCGCCCCAATTACAATATAGTGTTTGGAGACTTTTAGGGGATACCCAACATGCCTATTGGTTGGTCTTGTAATCTTTTCTAATACCTTAGAAGTACATTCACATAAACTAGAGCTAGTGCTATAGAGACTCAGAAAAATAATCTCAGAGTAAAATATCTAAATGTGAGTTTTTAAAAACCGAACATGTTTATCTAGGTTTTATGTGTCTAGTCAAGGTCTTAAAGTAGTCCATGGTATAAGGTGTCGGCTATTCATAACTTCCGGTACCTATTAACGTAAAAAGGGGATGCAGCACTTTTGCGCTGTAGTGGGTATTACAATCGTATGTAAATATGTAACTCTTCAATCATGACAGCTCCTTTAACAGAACTTACGAAGAAGGGCGTAGATTTATTATGGTCTGAAAAGCATCAACAGGGGTTCGATATCTTAAAAGCGGAATAATGCAGCTCACCTAACTTAAAAATCCCTGATTTAAATAAGGATTTTTTTTTCCATTGCAACAGACGCCTCAGACCAAGGGGTAAGAGGGTTACTACTTCAGCAATATGATAAACATTTCTTCCCTATAGCTTTTTATTCACGTAAACTAAAGCCCTCTGAAAGTAAATATCCAGTAATAGGCAAGGAAGGGCTAGGTATCGTTTTAAGTTCATAATCTACGGCTATCCTGTTAAAATCCTTACTGACCATAAGTCGCTTACCGAGTTTTTTAAAGGCTTTAATCGCAGTCCCAAAGGAACTCGTTGGCATATGATCATGCAGGTCTTTGGAGCCAAGATACGATATCTACCTGGGAAAGCAAATATCATAGCTGACGCATTATCCCGCAATCCTGCACCATACTGCAAAGAACCATTAATTTGGACTAAAAAATATAAAAGCATCCGTGCCTATTGTTAAAACTGTATCTAAACAAGAAAATTCATTAACCCAAGAGATCGCGAGCATTGAATATCTAGGTTGGAGTGCCGAACTGTTACAAACTGAACAAAACAAGGGTCAACAGAAGCTAAGCAAAACAATAAACACTTCGAACGGAAACAAGGTCAGGAGATAAGCAAAACAATAAACACTTCGAACGGAAATATTATATGTAGGTCCGTGACGAGGAAAACCCGAAGAACACAGCAGGTGACTAACGACCAGGTAGTAGTAATAATCTCTTTCATACCAATCGTCCTAAACTGGTTGCATTCCGTCATCCAGGGTTCTCTATTATGTCACAGAAAGCCAAATCACTGTTTTACTGGCCTACAATGCTTACAGATATAAAAAGCACATAACTAATTGTAACACGTGTCATGAAAACAAGGGATGCACTAAGACACCTGTCAGTTTAGGGGCCTATCCTGTGCCAAATCAATCCTTGAAAGAATATACGTAGAATTATTAACAGAATTACGAGTCTGACAGAGGAAATAAACACTTCTTAGTGTTAATAGTTCCCTTGACACGTTATATAGAATTAATAGCACTAAAAACAAACACCGCAATTGAGTGTGCTAGGAATATTTATGAGTGCTAAATCAGTAAACATGGAATTCAACACATGATAATCTCTGACTCGGGTGGTGTAAATCAATAATAATCTCCTTAACTCGTTGTGTGAATTCCTTTCCATTAAGAAAACCAATACTATATTTTATCACCCAGAGTCAATCGGTTTGGTAGAACAGATAAATAGGAAAGTGTCAAAGTCTTACGAGTTACAACACGTGATATTGGATCCGAACTGGATTATAGCGGTTCTCGCGGTTTTAAATACCTTTATCATTCATATCTTGTATCTATAGAAATGATACCGCAAGTAGCCTTATACGGTACGCCGCTAGGACACTTTTCCACATATTCAAGCCAACCATTAATTTATCAAATATAAAAAATAAATAAATAAATAAATAAATAAATAAAATAAATAAATAAATAAATAGATAAATAAAAAAATAAAATAAATATGGATACAAGTGGAGCCAATATAATACACTCCGTAAGAAGTCGGAAGGGTTACAAATTATAATAAAAAAGGAATCACAATAAAATCAATAAGCAAAATGTAACCATAGGTTAATAAAAATATCCAAATATATATGCGTAAAGATTTGAACGCTTTAGTTTAGTAGTCCATTCAGTATTCTAGGGATATTAATGACAAATAAGCTAAAATTTCAAACACATATCAAAACCTACTGACATATTGTCTGTCCCGGTGATTTATATTCGTAGTCAATGAAAAAAAATAAATAAATAAATAAATAAAATAAAATAAAATAAAAGAGATTTTGTAGTCAGGAAGTCTAGAAGTGAAAATGTATATCTATGCAAATAATCTTATACAGGGCAAATAGTATATATAAAATTTGTATGGAAACCCTTTTCATTAGTTTGAACAAGAAATATCTAATTTAACATAATTACATTTATTTACAATCACGCAGATTTCCAACATGAAACTAATATATTGTTCAATTTTGGCACTGTTTTTTTTCAGACATTCTTCTCTTGTGGGTGGAGTATTAAAACAAAAAATACCCAATTTATAATAAAGTCGTATTTATTACAGCAAGTAACGTAACTCTTAAGCTGGTGATGAGGTCATCAGTCTAGAAAGTGCATGGCGCGTTTGCCGAATCAGCATTGTTTCTTTTAACCTCAATAAACCGCTTGCAAGGCAGGTTGGCTGGAGAGAGGAATGCTTAGCCCGAACTTCTCATGGGCAAGGCAGACGTTAGGTACAAGTGTCTATCCGTATGTGCAATGCAACTTTAGTTAAGGAATTGTAATCGTTTAAAATTAATGAACAAAATAAGCAAACAGAATTTCTATAACATCAAAATGAACTAATTTTTTCTGAACCTCATGGACAATTAGAGTCAATAATTCAGCTTATGACATTGGTAAACGGACATTTAGAAGTATCAAGTCATGGATATGAAATATTTACTTGCAACATTAGTCTATTACAATTCAAGTAAATCACATTCATGGGAAAATGTCACATTTTCTTGAAAAACCCAAAGTTTATATAGAAATTAGTTACATAGTGGGTTCTTTCATAGCATCTCCTGCCTAAAAATTAACCTCAGAGGATGCGCGCGAGAAAATTGAATATGAAACTTTTGTTAGGGGCACATAGGATCGGATTTTATCACAGCTTAATTTCAGTTAGCATAGAGAAATACAGAATCATGATTAATATTCTCTTTGACTCTTATGTTGCCTGGCAATCTTACAAATAGCTCCGTTTTCTACTTCTTTGTCTAGTAACTTACTACCAGTAATATCGAATTTTCTTTGGGATTCGTATTGATATCTGTTTATTTTTTATAATTATGGATATTTTTACAGTCATCAGAGACCTGGATAGGTTCACTTATTGTTATAATGCCATGGATAAAAAAGTTTGTACAGCTGACTCTTTTGAATTCCATAAAATATCAGCGAATTCATGTGGGTTAAGTCTGGTTCTTAATGGCTTTCTCCCTCCCATATTTGGATGTTGTCTGAATTTACTTTGCCCTTGTGACAAGTATAATTTCACTTGCAGGCTGATTAATGGAAGCTGGTTACAGTATCCTGCAGTACGAGAGTTTCACATTGCAACTTCAAAAACCCGTTCGTCGCTGCGGACGACTGCAGTGAAGTATCAACCACCTACAATGTGAAAGGGAATAAGCACCATCATAAGTGAACAAGCTATTTTGTAGACTTCTTGGACCGACACCCGTATCCCGTTGTTAATCTCGTTTTTAATGCGGAATGCTCCAGCGGCTGTCGGAAATCGACTACAAAAGGGACTTACTTCCAACAATTATGACCAGAAGGATATTCAACTCTACGTTGCTGGCGAAGGACTCGTACTGGGGATGATTTTATTCATCGCGAACATATTCATGTGGCTTAGGATGCAGAGAACAAGTATGAGGCCAAAATAGAACGTTGGACCCTGCTCAAGCAATTTTCCCCTTGTTTTAACCATTTGGAATTGGCCATTTCATTTGGCTATAGGTGGTTGTCTGGAACTGTGTAATGGACGAAAAGTTGTTCGAAACGCTAGAATGTGCAGTGGGTATCACCTCGGTCATGTATCTCATATATAAAGTATCAGTAAAGAATCAGTATATGAATCAATATATATCTTATTTGAAGAATATAGAAGTTAATCAAAGAATCGAAATATATCTGTGCGTGTACGCACTAGGAATCTATTTAAAGTGCACCTAGATTAATCACTTAGATTAGTCGTTTATGTGAATCAGTTGTATAAAGTGCACATATATTGATCATAATTATATGAATCCATATACATATGTATAAATAAATCAGGTAGTCTATAATCAATCTGTTACCTTTTATCTTACCAATAACTGCAGTTATATAAAAGTCAGCTTAAAAAATTAATCATTTTTATCACTTCATATATGAATTTTTATCAGTTAAAATATGATTTTTATCATGTTAATCTCTATTGTATGCAATTATCAGAGTACATTAGTATTTTCTGTAGCATATGTATCTTAATGAGATGAAGTGAAAAACTGTATCAGTATATATCACGTGATCACTATTATTTACGAATATCATCATATGCATATTGTGTCTTATATCTTATTACTTGAATATGTATTTGTGTACACCATGAATTTTTTTTACTTATAAGTATTTTTTATATATCTATATATATTCACATAGTGTCTGTATCACACTCCTATAAGTCAAATGCAAGTCAAGCTTGAGTAATATTCAGTGGTTGGTTTTGTAGCTGACCGAGCTTTTATGTAAGTGATTACATAATAAAAATATGGAATGTTATTCCATATATATAAAAAACTAAAACTAAAGAGGTCAACCAGATTGCTTGCAGGAATGTGATCAGACCAGAGACGATAAAGTATGTTAAGATGACGTATAAATTAAAGTAGGCTAAGATGACATCCCGTCACCTGTAGTCATTCATTTGTTTTGAAAACATTAGTCCAAGCTTCCTGCTTGAGACAACTACCGCGACCTATAATTCAAACGGCCTACGTGATTTGTAACTATGTCATCTTTGTGTATGTTCGTATGTTCGAGCTACTGTCTGCTTCCTTTATGATTGTAACCGAGATGGTAGTCAGAACAGAATAGAGTTAGCCATCATCATTGGCAGACCTGTACATCTTTACCTAAGCTTCATCATGTAGAGTAGAATTAGCCATCATCATTGGCAGAAGCGATCAAGCCATCGTCATTAGAAGACCTGTACAATCCTAATCTGATCTTCATCATGTAATCTCAGAGAATAGAACTATTTTTTATACTTCGTGTTTTCTACTAGAACCTCACATCATGAAGAAGATATCGTCATGAGTTTACCACATCGTCGTCATAGCGAAAGAAGATACTTACTTCGTTAGTTATCATGAAACCCCAAGACACTCCAATGAGTATGGAAGTGCATAACCAACCGACTTAGCTTAAGATTATCGCAAGTCTAACATTACCTCATAGGGCGCCTTATTATACAAGGCAACAGCCTTAATTTAATATATATATATATATATATATATATATATATATATATTAATATAAATGGATAAATATCCTTATAAATACTGATTATCATATATATATGTGTGTGTGTGTGAGTGTGTGTGTGTGTGTGTATCCTTAAGGATACTGATTATCATAATGCTATCCAAAATTACGCTGTACAGAAAACTGGATTGCTTCGGCACATTTTTTACTTGTTTTTATTGCACTTCCTTCTCGGGTAATTCCTAGTGTATCAATCTTTTGGCTTACTCTGGGAGTAAGCCTACAAAATACTGTTTTGTTGTTGCTGGTGTTTTTCATGTTGATGGGGGTTAGGAAAGGTTTATGGAAACCCTAAAACGGTCTGAAAAGGATGTTTCGCGTTGAGTTAAAGATACAGGAATTTTAGGATAAGATATTTATAATTTATTTATTAGAATGAAAATGTAAAAAATGAATAATGTGCATGATAAAAAAGTACAGCACAATTATTTCTCATAAAAGATACCTCAGTTATTTTAATCTAAGTTGGGGAAACAACGCGCTCGCTATTTGACTAGATAAGCTGGAGGTCTGATCACGCCTTGTTTCTGGAAACAAGCTCTTAATCCGTGGTTGGATTTTATATATTTATTTATTAGAAATGTATTTATTTGCTTGTTTTACTTTTTAGTTTATGAAAGTATTTATTTTGGGAATTATTCCCCCCTACTTCGCCGTCACAGGCTTTTTCTTAACCCTTAAATTATTTATTTTGGGAATTATTTCACCGACCCCCCTCCCCCCGGGGCTATTTCTTAATCCTTAATCAGTCGAGCAAAGTGAATCCTTGTCATCGCCGTGTGTCTATGAAAACTTTAACCTTTCCTTGTTTTCTGCAATTTTTTAAAAAATTTGTTAATCAATTTTCTTCGTGATTAGAAACCATGACTATTTTATTGTTCGTGTGGAATGATCAAAGTGGCTAAAATACATTGAATCCTTATTTCTAGGTATTGGAAAACACGATCTTGTTTAATATCCATTTTTGCCTGTGTCATTATATACTCTTGACAATGAGGTGACAGATAGCGAGAGAATATTAGCCATTCAGTACACGTGGCTGTATTTAGTGCATAAGGACCATCTCCTGTCACCTACACTTGAAAATTCACTCACGAAGTGGTTTGGAAGTCACGCAAAGCCGCTGGTCCCGTTGCTGAATAACCACTGGTTCCATGCAACGTAAAAAAACACCATAAAACAAACAAACAAACAAACCTCCACTTGGATGAATGGAAGGAAATGCTAGATTTGTTTAGTGGATTAATTGGACATTTTATTCCAGGAATGTTAGTAACGGAATTTCAATATTTTCATGTGTAATTCTATATTCTACCAGGGAGGGTTGTCAAATAAATATATTGATGGAGTTCTCTGAATGACACACAAAAAAAATTCGGAATAACACTTGTTCGAAACACACACACACACACACACACACACACTCTTACAAAGTTATTTTCATTTTGCGTAATTCCTGTGTTTGTGTGTGGCGGGTGGGGGGGGGGGGGGGGGGGGGGGGAAGGTGGAAGGTGCAAAGTTCACCAAAGTTGACCATGGGCTGAGCAACGTGGAGTCTGAATGGTTTATCACCAGTAGATCAGTAAGGGATTTATATATATATATATATATATATATTATATATATATATATATATATATATATATATATATATATATATATGTATGTATATATATATTATATATATATATATATATATATATATATATATCTTTCTCTTTGTTTTGAGAAACTGCTCTTGTCAGCTGATAATAAATGATAAGGCTTACATATCATTTACTGCATTCTTTTCAACTCATAATCTCATAAAATAAAAGTTTCTTTTCTCTGTTCTCGCGAAAATAGTTAGTAACAAAAACATTAATGTTATTGGGCAAACAATAGTAATGTTATAGTAATTATTCTACTTTATGTTAAAGGATGTAGTACGCCTACAGTCAAGTAGTTTATAGCACTTGCAACCTGTTATATATATAATAATATATATATATATATATATATATAATATATATATATATATGAATAATTATCACATCACCGTGATTCCTATAAATTCGAGCTACAAATGTCCTTTAATATCTAATTCGCTCTACCTCGGAATTAATATATTTTCATATATATAAACGAAGGGGAATTTTTAGTTGATAATAATTTCGTCCTCTCGTGGGTTCGAACCACCGCCCAGCAGACAAAGAAGAAATCAGGACTTCAGTGAAGTTATCGATTCGGCTAACAAGTAGAGTGAATTAGAGATTAAAGGACATATATATATATATATATATATATATATATATATATATATATATATATATGTATGTATATATGTATATATATATATATATATATATATATATATATATATATATACTTTGTATAATTACAGAAGGTATATTCCATAAGTCCTATTTGGAACAAAATGCTAGTATCATGCCTTCCATCGTCTTAAAATTGAATAATAACAAACAGTGTTTGATACATTTTAATGCTCTCCAATTACAAATCAGTTTTACAATGCAGTACCAGCGCCACAGTTGCGTAGTCGGTATGGTGTTGGCATGCCACCTCATTGGCCGCGAGTTCAATTTGGAGCATTCCACTGAGGGGTGAGAGATGTGTATTTCTGGTGATAGAAGTTCACTCTCGGCGTGGTTCGGAAGTCACGTCAAGCCGTTGGTCCCGTTGCTGAATAACCACTGGTTCCATGCAACGTAAAAACACCATACAAACAAACAAAACAAACAAATAATGTCCAGATAATAAAACTTCATAATTACCTATTTATTCTTGAAGACCATATATCCGACACCCAGTTCCATGAAGAAAGTTAACGAGCTTAATATATATCCAGCTCCCAGAATAACCAGGATTCCCTGAAAGAAATTAAAAAGAAACGTTCGCTGTAATTGTGCTATTGATAGGGCGTAACTGTTGCTTAGGATTGTTGATAGCTGTTGATAAGCCAATCACAGGGCGGGAAACCCTCAGTCTGTCGAGAGAGTTCACATAGGCAGGATGTATGTTCCACCTCTCCTGATTGATATGTCTTTCAAAAGTATCCCTCAGGAGAGGTGGAACATACTTCCTGCCTATGTGAATTCTCTCGAGAGAATGAGAGCTTCCAGCTCTATGATTGGCTTATCAGCAGCCAATCAGGAGCGTCGTCAGGGACTGGCCTAGACATCAAATGCACGGTTGATGTGAATCTGCTATAGTTTGTTATATTGTTTATATACAGTGCTAATAATATTTTGCTTCAGATCAACTACCTTTTATTAAGAGCTGGGATGAGGGGACTGAATTTCTGGGTACCCATAGCACTCATGAGGGGGAAGAACCGTTCCTTGGAGAGGCAGAACAAGCAAGTCCCTGAAAAGTGAAGAATGGAAATACTTTGAGAGGCAGAACAAGCAGATCCCTATAAAGTGAAGAATGGAAATACTAATAAGCAGGTCCCTGAAAAGTGAACAATGGAAATAATACCGAGAAGTAACGTTCAACGATAGGAACAAAGTCAGCAAAGGATTACAAAATAGTATTAATTCAAAATGGACATATTCCACAAAAGGAAAGAAAAAAACCACACATTTTACGCAAGAAACAAAGGGTGATTGCAAAGCTTTTCATATATACAAAATGATCAAAAATTGGCCTATGAGATAGGTGTTACCATAGAGAATAAATAAGTAGAAGAATGTAGCAATACCGTTATGTTGCCTACATTAACAGCCGCTTTAACTAAAACCGTCAACAATTCCGTTTATGTTGCTCTTAACCTGATATCCTAATGCAACAATCATAGAAATGTACGATACTTACATTTGACTACGATCAAATATGCTATTGACAAGAAATACGATGGCAAAAAGTTTGCTAACCCAAACAAAAAAAAACTGTATTTCATCAAGGCTCAGAAATACTTTAACGACACTTCACTTTAAATTACATTTCAGCCATTTACACTTAAATCACCCATTTGCCACTCACCCGTCTCCGAGTAATGACGAGTCAATATGATCTCGAGAGCGAGCCCCTCCCACATCATGACGTGATCCCCACGGGACACTTTGGTGATGACTTTGTCCTCGAAATTGGTAAATTCCAAGTAGGAAATCTTGCTCTTCTCCGCATTTGCCAGCTCTTTGAAGTCTCCCGTTTCAATGCTCTGTCGAGACAATGGCAGCAAAGGAGGCTGACGAAGAGCATTTTGTATACAAACATCAATGCGAAATTATACCTTGTAGTCAGGATATGTAACATGCTTACTTAACCTACGGTGATTTCTCACTCAATTCAGTGAGTTGAGCTGAATATAGAACTTAGGCCATAGGCCAAGCACTGGGACCTATGACGTCATTCAGCGCTGAAAGGGAAATTGACAGTATAAAAGGTTTGAAAGGAGTAACAGGAGGAAAACCTCAAAGCAGTTGCACTGTGAATCAAGTGTTAGGAGAGGGTGTAAAGTAAGATGGAAGAAAGAGAATATGAAAGGAGATACAGCAAAAGGAACGAAAGTGGTTGCAGCTAGGAGCCGAGGGCACGCTGCGACGAACTAATGCCTACAGTGTACCGCATGAGGTCCACTGATGGCGCTACCCTCCTACGGGGTCCATTCAGTGAGAGAGAAAATGAATAAATGCTCACGTATAAGATCTGCTGATATGAACCTCCCGACATCCACAGAACCGTGATTCGAGGGTCATCCAACACAGCTCGAACTCTGTGGTACGGCTGCGGTACGTAACGGACGATCAGAAGAGACCTCAGATTCCCAGCGTAACTTTCCATCACGACCACCAGTGCTATCATCCACGCTGCTGCCAGGATGCTTCTGGCTACGTCTTTGACGGATTTATCTTCCAGATCTAAAATGGTTCAAGTTAGTCTGAAGCTTCGTGCAGATAGCATCACTTTTAGATGCTGCAAATACGTTTAAAAGCTAGTTTACTTTATTATCATGACTGTCACAGCCAACGTGGTTCGGAAGTCACGTCAAGTCGTTGGTCCCGTTGCTGAATAACCACTGGTTCCATGCAACGTAAAAACAACATACAAACAAACAAATAATGCCTGTCATAGCTTTCCTGACAAAAAATACCAGAACCAAAATGGCAGCACTGAAGAATGATTAAAGCTTTTGCACTGTTGGATTGATTTTAAAAAATGACCTTTGAACCTAGCTGATGATCACTTATTTGTTAAAATGGTTCTAATGTGTCATTTTTATTGTATTCAGCCATGTGCATGCACTACATAAGGGGAAAAAATGGGAAAGTCTAACCTTGGATTAGGAAAATTCTTACGTAATTTCTTAAAGAAAACTCTGAAGGCCACTCATATTTCTGCATAAATGAAGAAATAGTAAAAGAGACGGCCATGACCAGTCCCAGAGAAGACAGAAGACAGAGCCATACGCCTGGCGTGAGGGGCATCAGGAATCCCCAAGGATTGATTTCGGTCTTGCCCTTCCGAGCCAGAATCCTGCCGTAGTCGATCATGAGCGTTGCCGTGTAGTCCAGGACTTGGGCTCTAGTGTACAGGACGCTGAATGGAACGAATGCCAAGTCTACTTCCTGGAAAGGATTTAAGATTTTGCAAGGAGTCGGTTCTTTCTATTTTTTCAGTACTGACTGTGATTTTTATCCAGTCAGTTGAAGAGGACTGTCGTCCAAGCAGTCGAAAGCTCTAATTTTTAATAATTTATGTATTTCGATAAATGCAGCTTTACTCATCTTACTATAATGGGCGTTACGGACACTATAATGGGCGTTATGTCTGTCCGTCCGTCTGTCATTCAATCACGGCCAGACAGCTGGTCCGATGGGCATGAAACTTGGCACGGTTATAGTAAGGACCCCTAAGATGGTTTATAATGGGGTTTCATCCTACCCTCCCCCCACCCCTACCTCCCCTAATTTGCTAGTATATATGATTGTGGATTTTTCTTATTAATTCTTTCAAAGTAGACTTGAATCAACAACAGCAAATTTCAAGATACAAGAGTTTATTAATCCCATTTTTAATAATTTTTGTATTTTGATAAACGCAGCATTACTCACACATAGAATTGTGGATTTTTACTTATTAATTCTTTCAAAGTAGATTTGATTGAACAACGGCAAATTTCAAGATACAAGACTTGATTAAGAGGTATTTATACGGTGTTTGATAGCAGGCTGCCCAAGAATAACTGCCCTCAGCGAAGAAACTAATACTTACCTTTCGCTTAAGCATCCCCACCATGCCATTCCACGTTCCATTGGGGTATCTGTACCCCCAAGCGCCATCTGGTGGTCGGGTCACTGTGTACCTTAAGGGTAAGGGTATGATACGTATTAGTTTCATAAAAATACATTTCAATCTATTTTCTAATCGTCTGTCTGCAGCAAGGTTTCTCATCCTGGATACGTTTGAAAGACTTTAGCCTGAATTACCTCCAGGATTATGTAATTAAAATCTATATTCCAATATATGAAGATGTATTGCCCCAGAAAAACATAATTTACTTCTAGTGAATAATATATTTACTGACCAATATCGAATGTAATTTAAAAATAATTATCAAAATGAGGTCGCTACACTGCTAACATGCAAAAAATCCTTAAATCACTAGATAAAATATGAGAGATGATGACTCCTTTTTTCTATGCATTGAAAGGAGATAAACATTCATTTGGGGCGCTATGTGCAATGGTACTGGGACTTTATGGACACCCTGTACGCTGTCGGAAATTTAATCCCTCAATTTTGTAAACTTACACCCTGGCCAAACAATGTGACCATTGCTAGACAACCTTTTGCATATAAAGTATCCTATATTATTAGTCCTGTTACATAGAAGCTCTAGTAAACTAAACCCATGAACGCAAAAGACACTTCATTACGGCTCTGTAATTACCAGACAAGCAGAAGGTTTTAAGTCCCAGTGAATATTCTACTCATTATCACAAGTTAAGCAATGATGTTCGAAGTCTAAGAAATGATAGGTTGTTAGTTCTCAAATCTTTCATATATATAATATATAATTATATATATATATATATATATATATATATATATATGTATATATATATATATATATATTATATATATACATATATATATATATATATATATATGATATATATAGTATATATATATCTATATACATAATGGCACCTACGTGAAGTTCATCCTCGAAATAAGAATGTTGAAGAGCTCGACAACCGGACCATAAAATGGGTTGTGTGAATGTTTATCGCCAGTCCTCGACTTCTTCTTTAGCATTATGTGTGGAGCGTATATCTCTGCCGTGGTTTTTAAGTGTCCTCCGTCTATTAGTCTGAAAGAATATGGATTTCGAACGTTAAATTGATGTATCATAACGTACCATACCGATTTCAAAGATATCGTAAATGAATAACATAAGGTCCAGACATGAGTTGGACAGTTTCCAAAGATTTAAGCCCAGTTACTTTAGACAAATAGTGTTAGCTGAGATTTTCATATGTATTCGTGAATTACATTTGGTTTTATGCCTCTGATACCAGACTCATTCATTTATTGAAATAACAGTAGTTATTGTTATTTTTGGATACCCGGGATATACTCCTGAAACAGTAATTGGTTTTGTTTTCCACGATACCAAGCAAGCTCCTCAGTGGCGTGATCGGTATGGTCTTGGCCTGCCACCTCGGTGGCCGCGAATTCTATTCTCGGGCATTCCACTGGGGGGTGTTAAGAGATGTGTATTTCTGGTGATAGAAGTTCACTCTCGACGTGGTTCGGAAGTCACGTAAAGCAGTTGGTCCCGTTGCTGAACAACCACTGGTTCCATGCAACGTAAAAACACCATACAAACTAGCAAACGTGACACCAGGAGAAGTGATTTAAAACAACATTCGTGCATGAATTCTTAAACATCAGTTCAAACGCTCTTCATTTCATGCTTACCGATATTTTAGTTTGTATTGGTTAAAAAATGTACACATTTCAAAATTTAATCCTTTTAGGCAACTGCATGTTCTTGTTCCATTTGAATTACTTCGCAAAGAGTGCTAAATAGAAAATAATTTCACAGCGTTATCCTGAATTGACTCGAGTTTTCCAGATATCTCTTCCTTTTGTCATTTTGAGAACGAAGTTGCGTGACTTGGCGAAGCACCTCGTTTGTGTCAGTAAGTAAGCTATTTACATTCCAGTGAGTTCTGGGTTACAAATTATCTTTTTATTAATTTTTTTATCGTGTCTTGTGTCACTTTGTTGTGATATTTTATAATTATTTTATTATTCTTGTTTTTGTTATGTATATGAATTGTATTATTATCCATTTAGTTTGTTTTCCTCCTCCCCGGTGGTTTGTCTGTTTGGTAATTGCCACTAATGACCATTCTGTCTTTTCATATATTTGTGAGTGAGTGGTGCTGTCACCGTGGCTGTGTCGGAGGAGTCAGTTGATCTCTGAGCCTTATTACTCCTGGTCACTGCTGGATTTGATACATAACGCCTGCTTGGACGTACTTTCACTCTTGAAAGATTACTCTTCATCCTGCTTCACCCTCGGCTCAGTAAATGTCGAGGGGCTCTCGCTTTGCCAAGGTATAGGTGACTGATATTTGTTGGGGTATCCAAGCGATCTTTGACTTGTTTCTTTCGGACGTCCCGGGTTTCCTGGAGGATCATCCTCGTGGACGTAGGATCGCTGCTTATGGGCCCGGTCGAGTACCATATGTACATTCATCACTTCGCCCCTTCAGTTTTGTCTCTGGACGCAGAGACATATAAATATTTATAAAGATCACGGTTATAACTCCAATGTTACGGAGGACAGAAACTCATATGTAATTAAGGAGATCACGGCAATAGCTCCAGTGTTTCAGAGGAGGGAAACCACCGTTAGGTTATTTAGCTTGTGATTGTTAGGTTATTCTTACTTTCCGAATACCTTCTCCTGTCTGAACCCCCTTCCCCTTTTGGATGTATCTTTGCCTTACTATCTTCATTGGGTAAGTGTGTTGTTTTATAAATATTTCAGGGTGATTGATTTTCATTAATATATGTACTGTGAGGTTCAGGAATAACTTCTGTCTTTATGTTTTGTATTAAATTTAAGTGTTTTTGTGGTGTTTCGTTTTCCCCCATGAATTAATTTTTGCACTCTTGATATCATTTGAGAGCTATTCCACTGATTGTGGACTTAGCTTGTGGTTGTGAACAGAGTTTGGTAAGAAAGGAATCTAATTTTTAGTAACGGCAGAAAAGGATCGTTACACTTGTCATAAACAAATGCCCTGTGTCTTCTGGAAAATCATGACATTTTTACGACTCTAGACACCTGT
>NC_061099.1:42240642-42255805 GCF_015104395.2 Macrobrachium nipponense | reverse complement strand
TATTTACAAATTTATTTTATTTTATTTTTTTATTATTATTTTTTTTTGCCCTGATGCGAAAACTTTACATATGTTCAGGTGCGGGCCAGTGCTACTTCCCCCAGGTCATAACTTAAACCAAGATCCAGTGACCATAAGACACATTGACCCTACCTAGCATATTTTATAATGCCTCTTTAAAAAAATTTGATATCACACGACAAGATGATTTGCTAACTGTTGGTGTTCAGTTTTGGGAGTCGAATGTATGTCAAGAATATACAATGGTCCTCCGGTCAATACAGAGAGAGAGAGAGAGAGAGAGAGAGAGAGAGAGAGAGAGAGAGAGAGAGAGAGAGAGAAAGATTGGTTGCCCTATCGCTAATCATGGAATATTCGTGACACTGATCGTCGGCACCTGACCATTATCTAATATATACAGCTTACAATTCACTATCCGTATTATTACTTTCCAACAGTGTTTTGAAAATTTTGATGTTTTTTTTTAATTAGAGAAGGAAATGTACACTAAAATTGGCCCTATCCTAGATAAAAAATCAAACAAAATTACTGTGAAAAAGTGTCTTAAAATGAAATATGCAGAGTTATGAAGCTTAGCAACCTGCACAATAATTAACTACAGTAAACATAGGATAAAAGCTGCGTACTAGAAAGGATACTATAGATGTTATGTATAAAAAAACACTAGGATGGGATTTCTTCGCATAAACCACGCGTGATTAAGAGATAGTTCTGAAGATATATCGAGCAAGATTGCTGTTTACGAATAACAAGAAAGCTCTCATAGCTACTGGGCAACTGTTATGGTCAATCATCGCTTGAATAAGAAATACCCATGATAAAAATTATCAAATACTTGCAATTATTAAAATTAAAATTATTATTGAACTACTCACAAACGCACCCGAGATGTAACTACCAAGATGAATAAACGCATTGATTGTTTGTTCGTATGGTGGTTTTACGTTGCATGGAACCAGTGGTTATTCAGCAACGGGACCAACCGATTTACGTGACTTCCGAACCACGTCGAGAGTGAACTTCTTTCACCAGAAATACTACACATCTCTCACTCTTCAGTGGAACGCCCGAGAATCGAACTCGCGGCCACCGAGGTGGCACACCAAGACCATACCGACCACGCCACTGAGGCGCTTAATAATAAACGGATTGAAATATAATAATTACTTTAAAATTCACGCAATGAATTAGTCTTCCTTCGGGTAGAATGGAAGGGGTATTCGTGCTAGATTCTTTCGCCTGGATTTTCAAAATGGAAATTTCATTTTGTAGCTTGTCATATATAGTAAGCATTATAGTAACAAAACTGGTGTGAATTCTCCGCCACGCATATTGGACTCATCTGTCCATCTGTTAGGAAAACTTATTCATAAAGATATGAATATTTTATCTACAGTAAAATAAAAGCTAATTAACTATCTATTCACAAGGCCATGTCTGATGTTATACCAGCCTCTCTATCAGATGAGAGTAATCTAGCTTTAACGATGGCAAAATTATATATAGATCTTAACCGTATACTGATACTGCTATGTCTGCCACAGGAGGACTGAGTCTCATGCAGACGCAACGCAAGATGGCGCGCACCAGCGTACAAGACCGATCCAAGATGATCTGGATGTGGCTCTCGGGTATGCCCGTGCGCTGCATCTCCGTCATGATTGGCACAAGCCAGGGCACGGTATACAGGTGGATCCGAAGCTGGCGGGAAAAGGGCACCCTGGACTCCAGGTCGAACAAGAAGTACTCGCTCAGTTTCCAGCATCTCCCTCCCCAAGCGAGTGGCCACTGCGTCGGCTTTCATTCGTGTCATCCTCAGCCACCCAGTCAGATGTATCCGCTACAGAACTGGGATCCAAATTGCTTGGACCGGGGAGGCAAACATTTGTCACCCATAGGGAATAGTCCTTTCGGGAACGCGGGGGATATGTACGATTTCAATGCTTATTAAATCGATGAAAACTTACATTTATTTTTATTATTATTATTTGTCTCATGGATTCGGGTATCCTCTGAATAGCTTTACATTTTTTTTCTTTATTATTTGTCTCATGAATCCGAGGATCCCCTGAATAGCTTTTCTGAGGATTCTCTCTCTCTCTCTCTCTCTCTCTCTCTCTCTCTCTCTCTCTAAAACTATTTGTAAGATGGTAAAAGTGGAGTAGCTGTATTCATAGGGACCTTTAAATCGCAAAATGCAAATTGGATAAAGTTATACGTTATAAGTATTGCTACTCAGTTTTCAACACGAAGTAGACTTCTAAGTAACATTGTTTTTTTTAACCCTTTAATTTATGAACGACAAAAAAATCTGCTTCTCAGAGGCTTAGAGATAAAATCCTACCTAGCATAATCTATGGAAGTAAACTGACCTTCTATGACTGTCCAGCTTTACTTTCTACAATAGCGTGCCTTCTCTCTTCTATATAAACTGTAGCACAAAAAGCGTCTATCATTTCTATGTTGACAATGAACTTGGGTATCTTTATATCACGATCCTATAATTACCTTCTATGAAATCCCCTGTAATAACTGCATGGCTTACTATCTGATGCGTCTATCATTTCTATGTTGACAATGAATTTGGGTATCCTTACATCACGATCCTTATAATTATCTTCTACGAAATCCCCTGTAATAACTGTAAGGCTTACTATATGGTATGTGGTGTTTATGTGTTGTAATGGAAGTAAAAACACCAGAGTGTAATGTACGGATCCAGGACTCCGATTTCAAAAATGAATAACTGAAGAAGTAATTGAACTATCGATATTCTCCCTTGATTCGACCTCGAGGATCTTAATTGCCTTCTCAGTCTACTGAGAAGTTGGTTGTGTGTTCAGCAGTGCCTCTGTGTTGCGTGTGTGTGTTAACAAGATATCTGAGAACAATTGACCAGATTTTGATTTTGATTTATATAGAATTTTGGCACTATGCCGAGCACTGGGGCAACTAAGGACATTCAGCGCCGAAACGGAAATTGACAGTAGAAGGCTTGAAAGGCGTAACAGGAGGAAAACCTCAAAGCAGTTGCACTATGAAAATATTGTTAGGAGAGGGTGGACAGTAAGATGGAAGAGAGAGAATATGCACGGAGGTACAGTAAAGAGAATAACAGTAGTTGCAGCTAGGGGCCGAAGGGACGCTGCAAAGAACCTTAAGTAATGCCTACATTTCACCGAATGAGGTGTGCTGACGGCACTAACCCCCTACGGGGACCATTTTTGATGAACGGAGTAAAATAAGCCAGCCATGGTTCCCTCCCTCACCCTAAGGAGGGTTGAGAGGACCTCCGGAGACCCTACCAAAACAAAGCTCTAGCATTTCCAGTCACTTACAACAATCATTGTGTTTTGCCTAACAAAGCCAGTATTTGGTCAATTAATTGTAAATGCTGTATACACCATAATGGCGTACATCGGCTGCCTACGACGCAAGCTTTGTTTGCTTTGTTTAGGTGTCAAAGCTTTGTCTGCTTTGTTTAGGTGTCAAAGCTTAGTTTGCTTTGTTTAGGTGTCAAAGCTTAGTTTGCTTTGTTTAGGTGTCAAAGCTTAGTTTGCTTTGTTTAGGTGTCAAAGCTTAGTTTGCTTTGTTTAGGTGTCAAAGCCTAGTTTGCCTTTGTTTAGGTGTCAAAGCTTTTGTTTACTTTGTTTAGGTGTCAAAGCTTAGTTTACTTTGTTTAGGTGTCAAAGCTTTGTTTGCTTTGTTTAGGTGTCATTCTGGGTACCCTGCAGAACAGACGATCCGTGCTTCTGTACCTTCAAGACGAATGATACAGTAAGTCGTTGTTTTTCTGAAGCTCAACATATATATATATATATATATATATATATATATATATATATATATATATATATATATATATATATATATATATATATATATATATATATATATAAGCTTCTGCTGTCTATTAACGTTTATTTATCATCATTATTGCTTTAACGTGACACACTCGCACCTGGACCCTATGAATTCTCGTACCAACCTTGATTCCAGTCCTTGAAAAAAAAAATAAGTACTTGAGAATTAAAGATAAAACCGACGCCTCATAAAAAAATTCTCCAAAGCTTGCGAGAAATCATTTTAAGCTTGCAGTGTGCCATTCATCGAATCACATATACATATAGGTTGAGCATGAGTTAAACTTTCCCGTGCGTGCGTTCGAATTTGGAGAAATATGTTGACACGAAAGGCGTATGAATATGTAGTATTTGGAGATCACGAATTATTTGTCTGTTAACAGGCTCAGATCGCTATGATGAGGAATCTCTTCTTGACGGTGGCTACTCTGGGGTCTGTCGCTGAAGCAATTTACAAATATATTCCTGGTGAGTTCTCGTCCAATTTTACTTGATTTAAATGCAAGACGAGTAAATTTGTATGGTTTTATCAGTGGCTTTATCACTGTAAATATTAGAGAAATATGCCCCCTTCAAAGTCTGAGAAAGTGAATCTGGCTATACCCTTAAAGTTACAAGTTTCATTTTGTAGCTTTATTTTCAGAATATTTTAAAGGTAGTGGAAGGTTCCATTTTAGCTATTTTCAGTATAAATTAAGTGGAAGGAAGTTTCCATGTGTAGCTATTTCAGTATAAATAAGGTAGTTTGGAAGTTCCATTTGTAGCTATTTCATATAAAATAAGTTGAAGTTTCATTTTGTAGCTATTTCAGTATAAATAAGGCTAAGTTTGAAGATTCATTTTGTAGCTATTTCAGTATAAATAAGGCTAAGTTTGAAGTTCCATTTGTAGCTAATTTAGTATAAATAAGGCGAAGTTTGAAGTTATATTTTGTAGCTATTTTAGTATAAATAGGGCGAAGTTTGAAGTTTCATTTCGTAGCTATTTTAGCATAAATAAGGCTAAGTTTGAAGTTCCATTTTGTGGCTATTTTAGCATAAATAAGGCTAAGTTCATTGTTTTAAGTAACGTAAAATGGAAAGCCATTGCAATAAAATTTAGGAAACGCGAACTTTTAATTTCACCGAAGCCTAACCTTATTCAGACAGGTAAATCTGAGATGCACAAATTCTTTCATACATTCTTTCAAAGTCAGACGTTATTTGTGCATTGCTGTATATGATCACTTACACAAATATTGGGACGAAAAGACATTTAACGCATCAAATTCCAATTTCTAAAAAAGAAAAACTCTTTCTTAACTACATCACGGAAACGTTGCAAAGAACTTTCATTTCTGGTGCAGATGAGGTCCCTCCATGTTGACTGTTTTGTTTTTTATTGACGTTATCATTATATGACATTCCCTCAGATCCCGTGGACGTGCTGAACGACGCTGCAGAAGCGACAACAGCTGTTCTCATGGCTTCGGGAATCAACGATTCCTGTCTGAGTATCATAACCGACGCGTCAATCCATCAAGCGTCAATCTATAAGGTTCTCCTTTTGTATCACATTTTTTTTTATTGTTTGTTTGTATGGTGTTTTTACGTTGCATGGAACCAGTGGTCATTCAGCAACGGGACCAACGGCTTTACGTGACTTCCGAACCACGTCGAGGGTGAACTTCCATCACCAGAAATACACATCTCTGACCCCTCAGTGGAATGTCTGAAAATCGAGCTCGCGGCCACCGAGGTGGTAGGCCAAGACCATAGCGATCACGCCACTGAGGAGCTTTTTTTTATGCATACCTGTGACCACTACTACACTCTTTTAAGATTATTTACTCATAAGTATCCAGTGTCGTACTGTAAGGATATCCGAGTTATTCTTTTGTTTTTAAGTTTCGCTTCCTGTGAAAAAAATTACTCAAGTAAACAAAGTTCAGGATAAGAAGTCATGTTCCTAAAACAATTCAGGTTCCTAAACGAGGTCAACTTCCTAAAAGAGGCCAGTTTCCTAAAAGAGGCCAGTTTCCTAAAAGAGGCCAAGTTCCTAAAAGAGGTCAAGTTCCTAAAAGAGGCCAAGTTCCTAAAAAGAGGTCAAGTTCCTAAAAAGAGGTCAAGTTCCTAAGAGTCAAGTTCCTAAGAGGAAGGTTTCCAAAAAGTTCCTTAAAAGAGGTCAAGTTCTTAAAAAGAGGTCAACTTCCAGAGAGGTTAAGTTCCTAAAAGAGGTCAAGTTCCTAAAAGAGGCCAACTTCCTAAAAAGAGGTCAACTTCCTAAATGAGGTCAGGTTCCTAAAAGAGGTAAATTTCCTAAAAGAGGTCAAGTTCCTAAAAAGAGGTCAAGTTTTAAAACTAATCTTTTTCCTAGTCATGATTTCCTAGGGTACATTGTTTGTGGGTTTGTTTTCGCTTGGTTATAATTACCCAAAAACTTTCCTTATGGATTTTATAGATACGCTACTTGACATACACGATTTTATTCTTTAATTAAGAGTGATTTCCTTAGTAATTATATATATATATATATATATATATATATATATATATATATATATATATATATATATATATATCCATATTTTATGGATTTTCAAAACCACTCTCATCTAATTAATGTATATTTTGTTTGCTATTTACTCCTGATATATGTTGCAAATGAAGTTATTTATTTTCGCATATATGTATGATCTAAGTTTTGCTTTAATCTGTCTAACACGATTCATGATTTGTATTTACAGTTTACAAGGAAACTTCAAACGCATTCTGGAGTTGCCGTATTTGCACCACAATCGACCGAAGCCTCATATTTACACGACCTTGCCTCCAGCCTACGTCGGGTAATTACGTACTATTATTTTCTTGCCTAAATAACCTCATTTAACATTTAAATGTTTGCTTTCTGAAGGAATTCATACCATGTGACTTTTTGGCTTTTGGAAAAGACGTGGATTCTTCATCCTAAATAACCTCATTTAACCTTTATATGTTTGCTCTCTGGAGGAACTCATAACATGTGACTTGATGGCTTTTGGCTTTTGGAAAAGACGTGGATTCTTCATCAGTTAATCGGTTTTATATTCCATCATGATTGAAAAAGAAGCCTTTGACCGATAACATTAGCTTCGAGAGATCTTTTGGAGACGTTGATGCTATTCTGATATGCTAACTGTTCTAAATATACTGTCACGAAAATAAAGTCTCCAGAAAGGGCCTTTCAATACTCGAGAGAATTACCCTTTTTCTGCCTTCAAATTCTAAGTTGCTGGACAAATAAGGAACGCTCTTGAGCTAGGTACACTAGAATTCAACTCCAGGTATACTGGAAAAACAGATCGAGAAATGTAGGCCTTCGTGTGGGTGTAGGTGTGGGTGTGTGTGTATGTGTGCTTGTGTTTTGCTTTACCGACGAGT
Organism: Macrobrachium nipponense; assembly: GCF_015104395.2. Classification (NCBI taxonomy): domain Eukaryota; kingdom Metazoa; phylum Arthropoda; class Malacostraca; order Decapoda; family Palaemonidae; genus Macrobrachium; species Macrobrachium nipponense. The sequence continues at coordinate 42,248,523 of NC_061099.1, read as the reverse complement.
AATTCTCCTTATTTCATTCTCATTTTGATAGAGGGGGGGAGGGGAGGAGGGGTGTGTGTTTGTGTGCGTGTTTGTGTTTTGCTTAACCAAAGTGTAATTCTCCCTATTTCATTCTCATTTTGATAGAGGTTGCGGGGTGCGGTGGGGGGAGAGGAGGAGGAGGGTCGCTGCAGTTATATGTTTAATTTGTCAAGTCAAAATTCCCAACAGGATAGTTATAACATAACCAGTAACAAAAATAACATAAACCTGAAAACACCGAGCTTCTCTCCCATCCTAAAACACTGATATTCTTAATTACAAATGGTAGTGAAAACTTATTTAAAACATAATTCAGTTAATACAAAACACACGAGGTTACGTAAATAAAGATGGTGAATTAGAACTGATATTTTTAAAGTTCCTCAAGAATCACTCGTTAAGAACAGGAAACTTATGGTGCATTTTTATTCATTTCTAGGTAAATGAGGTAAAAATTCTTGCGCATTCCCTGGGGTATCCGGGAATGAATTCCATTCCTTAGTCGATCAGTCATTTGGAATTGAATTATAAGATAAGAGAATCCACCCACTGGAAACAAGACAAACCGTAGAGTATCCATAAAGTCCCAGTACCATTACAAGCAATAAATACTTGTAACGGTACTGGGACTTTATGGACACCCTGTACTTCAGAAAACAATGAGCAAATGGAACGTAATCGATGTCTCCTGAAAGTAATTCGCACTTAGTATACCATAATAATAATAATAATAATAATAATAATAATGATAATAATAATAATAATAATAAAAAGAAATAATAATTAATGCACGTTTAGCGCTCCATTATACAGGGTGTCCATAAAGTCCCAGTACCAGTGCAAGCAAGAAATACTTGTAATGGTACTGGGTCTTTATGGACACCCAAAACTCGCGTATATTCTCAACCATTCTAGTTACACCGATCCGCAAAGTATCCCTACTTGGTCGTCGCGAGTGACGACATCGGGTTCATTTCCTCTCTCCTCGAATCCTTATTTGGAGACAACGTGTTAGTCTGGCCGACGAGACTTCTTGTGGTCACGAGGGTCGCCATATTCGATTTCTATCCCGTCAGGGAGGTGCTGTCCAAAACCAACTGTATGATCCTTACTCATGAAACTAAGGCTGGCATTAAAGGGTGAGTGATTCTGTGTTGCATTGCAAGTATGTATGTATGTATATATATATACATATATATATATATATATATATATATATATATATATAATATATATATATATATATATATATCAAAAGAGTTTATTAAGATACGTTTCGTGCCATCCTGACACATCATCAGTCTGTAATATAAAAGTAATTCACATTTACAGAATATAATATTAGTTTACTTGGTAATTTAAAAAGGAATACCTAAAAAATTAAGTTATTCATAAAAACTAGTTGTTAAGAACTAAAACACTAAAATTATTTACAAGGTGACATTAAAATTTACGAAATTTACGATTAAACAGGATAAGAAAGGAAATGGCTGTATATATATATATATATATATATATATATATATATATATATATATATATATATATATATATATATTGTGTGGGTGCAATTGTAATAACCACAATGCCCTCTTAACTTCTCGAATTCTTCATGCTTTTTTGGAGGATAGGTTTGTCACTACAAAGCTTCAAGATCCAAAGTGCAAGAAATATGAAGAAATATATTTTTTTCCTTTTTGGTTAAGAGACACCCATAACAGAAATTCCTTTCTTTTGAGTTTTGGAAATCGAAGCAAGTCGGTTGGAAATTATACTCAAGACGAACTGGAGAGACAGGAAACACTATAGTTACCTAATAACAAAGCAACGCCGCTCCAGGTTTCTGAAACGTTCATCGAACATGAAAAAAAAAAACATTATAAAAGATGATCTTCCAAATGGAGAATAATGCACGCCTGATGAATTCGTACTTTATCGTAAATTTTACCACTTGTTGATGTACCCTTTTCTTAAAACTAATGTGATATGTTCCTTCTCAGGTGCAGGGTATTTTTCTATATACCCTACAGCCGTCGATCGCTGGAACTGGCTAACTGGGCACAAAACAAAGGTGTGAACTATAAGAGCAAGTACCCCATGTTTCCGGATAAGTTTGGCAGGTAAATCTTGGATTGTTTTCTGGCAAATCTTTACTTTCTACGATAAAAAAATTAAAACTATCCTTCGTGAGAAAATATATTAGTTATCTCAATTTAGGTTGATAATAATAATAATAATAATAATGATGCAGGTCCACAATAATATCGCATGTGAAGTATATAAAGTGTTTAATGATAGGAGCTTTCGAACCCTGCACCAGGTTCGAAAGCTCCTATCATTAAACACTTTATATACTTCACATGCGATATTATTGTGGACCTGCAATCATTGTTATCATTTTCGACACTGAAAATTGTGCCCAATAATAATAATAATAATAATAATAATTAATAATAATAATAATAATAATAACTAGAGGCTGAAGTAGCTCCAGTACTCATGCAGAAGAGTGTGATCCTACAAACGGCGCACATAGTAAGAAAAGTGATGGACTCCTAAGGAGGCAGGATGCAACCCGGAACCCCACACTATAAATACCACCTAGTCAAATTAGAGGACTGTGATAGAGCAAAAAAAAAAAATAATAAAGATTCATCTCCAGGCAAATCCCTCCTTTCTACGATAAAAAAAATGAAAACCATCCATCGTGATCAAATATATTAGCTATCTCAATTTTGGTTAATAATAATAATAATGATAGTGTACTTAGGAAGCAGACCCTCTCTCAAGCATACTTTATTAAAAGCAATGGCTACTTCAGCAGCGTTACGCTTGTAGAGATTCTTCTCTATTTTTCGAATAGCGGCTTTTTCCGTGCTACTTAAACAGGCAAGTAGAGGCCCTATAGAGGTCATTATCAAATACCTCCATAGGCGCTCCACTAGCATGTTTAAGTAGCACGGAAAAAGCCGCTATTCGTAAAATAGAGAAGAATATCTATAAGCCGTCATGCTGCTAAAGTAGCCATTACTTTTAATAATAATAATAATAATAATAAAAATATTAATAAAAATAATAATAATAATAATAATAATGGAGAAACTAATCCACAGTTATGTAAATGTACATATATTTAAATTTTAAACGTTAAGGATAGCTATCCTTGAAGTTTTAAATTTGAATACATGTACATTTACATAACTGTAGATTGTAGATTTGTTTCTCCATTTGAAGACTCGTGCTACCATGAGGATTTTTCAATCTGATAATAATAATAATATAATAATAATAATAATAATAATAATAATAATAACTCTGGGACACCAAAGTTGAAGAGAAAGAAAGGGAAAAAATGGATAAGTATCAAGACTTGAAAATAAAAATAAGAAGGATATGGGATATACCAGTGGAAATTGTACCGATAATCATAGGAACACTAGGCACGATCCCAAGATCCCTGAAAAGGAATCTGGAACAACTAGAGGCTGAAGTAACTCCAGGACTCATGCAGAAGTGTGTGATCCTAGAAACAGCGCACATAGTAAGAAAAGTGATGAACTCCTAAGGAGGCAGGATGCAACCCGGAACCCCACACTATATGTACCGCCCAATCGAATTGGAGGACTGTGATAGACAAAAAAAAGAAAAAAAATAATAATAATAAAGATGTTAATCTTTGCTTTGGTAAAAAAAAATTGTATTAATGTATCGAACTGTTTACATTTTTTCAGATAGACTGATTATGTAATTCAGGTCTCGTGGCCCAATCGCCTGAACCCATCAGGGTTATTACTCAGTGCCCCATTTTTCAGATTAGCAGATGGCGCCCACATGAAACTGACAGCTGAGATATACCCGCCCCTCATTATGAGAAAAGTAAAGGTCAATAGCGATGGGAGTCGAGACCCCACAAAAATTCTGCGTGGCCGCTTATCGAGGTCCTGAAGATTTTGGCCACTTCCGTCAACTTCACGTGAGTTCCAAATAGGGCTAAAGATGTTGTCGTTACAACCAGCTGAGTGGAAAGTCTTCGGAGATGTGATTGGTTACATATTTGACTGGAATTAGGACTAAGTTGGTTTGATTAAAATTTTCTATTTATCAACTCTTTTTGGTATTTGCTGTGAAATACAAGACTTATTTACCTAGAATTTAGAATTGGGACTAAGTTGGTTTGATCCAATTTTTTTTTTTTTTTTTTTTTTTATGAAATCTTGTTGGTATTTCCTACGAATTGTAAGGCAGAGACTTTAATTTATTTCTTTCCAAAATTTCCCAAGATATAAGTTCATTTGATCTATTTGCTGCATTAATTTCACTTTAAAAGATTTATCATATATTATATTATTCATTATATTCAAATTAGTCGTATCAGATGAATACTTTCATTTATTAGCATCGATGACAAAGTCTATTTCTAAACAAATGATGTGCTTTTGCTTTGATCCGTTAAATCTATCAATTGATCAATTCTCAGTTACAGTAAGTATATAGGAGCTGTCTTGCCAATGATTAATTCTACTGATTGACAGTACATGATGAATGTTAACTAGGCACTGTCAATTTATGGTCGAAAAAATTAGATCTGATTTATGAGTCTTCGACGATTTCATCCTCAGATGCAGCTGGAATCGCCCGACAGATGTCGCCTTCGGTTACCAGTTTCCCAATGGTTCCTGGGGAGGAATGGTTGGAATGGTGGCCAGGAAGGTAGGAATGAAATCTCTTTCTCTCTCTCTCTCTCTCTCTCTGCATTGTAATTATACTCAGAACATTTTAAATTTATCCTCATTCAGTCATTTTCTTATTGGTGCATAACTGACGTGGACATCTGTCTTAAATGGTTGGTATGATGGCCAGGAAGGTAGGAATGAAATCTCTCTCTCTCAATCTATCTATCTATCTATCTGCATTGTACTTATACTCAGAACATTTTAAATTTATACTCATTCAGTCACTTTCTTATTGGTGCATAACAGACATGGCATCTGTCTAAAAATGGCAGTTTCGGTTTATGTTAAATATTGTCTCCGACAGGACGTCGACTTCTCCTTCCTGATATTCACCGTGTTGTACACGAGAGCGCAAGTCGTCGACTATTCGATCCCGGTGACCTTCACTTACGCGAGGTTCATGGCCAGAAAAGGTAAAACAGAAATCGACCCTTGGAGTTTTGTCCTCCCGCTCACGTCATACGTCTGGCTCTATCTTTTCTTGTCAACAATCGTGGTGCTCTCAGTGGCTTACGCGATGACCTTCATTCTTCCATCCGACGACCAGCGACGGAACTATTCGGTGTCCAGTTACGTGAGGGTGCTCTTGCTACAAGGTAAGTCTGCTGGTTTATACATCAATCATATCGTGAGTCTTTTCCCCTTAGGAAGGTTGTGGCCACAAGGTGATGGTAGGTAGATACCTCTCCGGTTTTCGGAGATTATTTTGGTAGGAGTTTGCTAGTCCGTGTTCTGCCTTTTGGGAGGAGGAGGTTGCTATAGTAGGATTCACATCAACCTTGCATTTGATGTCTAGGCCAGTCCCTTACGACGCTCCTGATTGGCTGCTGATAAGCTAATCACAGGGCTGGAAACTCTCAGTCTCTCTCGAGAGTTCACATAGGCAGGATGTACGCTCCACCTCTCCTGAGGGATAAGTCTTTCAAAAGCATCCCTCAGGAGAGGTGAAACATACATCCTGCCTATGTGAACTCTCTTGAGAGACTGAGAGTTTCCAGCCCTGTGATTGGCTTATCAACAGCCAATCAGGAGCGTCGTAAGGGACTGCCCTAGACATCAGATGCACTGCTGATGTGAATCTACTATAGCCAGCGTTCTGCCTCACAGATGTTAAAGTTTCCTAATTTTGATAAAAAAAGGCAGAATTCACAGCTACTTTCTTACTTTACTCGTTGAATCTAGGATTAATTATACCTGAGCAGTAAAATTAAATATCAGGTCTTTTTATCTGTTTATCAGCTGTTCTTCAACACCTGTTTTTTCCTCATAAAACTTACATTCTGTGCACCTCTTAATTACCTATCGTCCTCCATTCATTCTCTCCATGACGTCAGCTAAAAGACTTGAAAAAGGGAACATCATGATATGCTTTTACAGTACCTGCTATAGTCCTTTTTTTCTTGCGTGAAGAAAAATTCATTATTTATTTCTTCTCTCATCAGCTGCTGGTACTACCCTTTGATTCTAAGACGGCCAATTCCACGTGCATTCTCGTGGATTATCCTCTTCCATATTTACGATTCAGATGTTCAAATTTTAAACAGCTCTTTCATCATTTGCATTTTCCATTTGTCATGACGTTTTCTTCACTCCATTAAAGATTTTTTCCATACAATACAACGACCATTTAACCCATAAATTGTATTTTAAACGGACTCATTTGAAAGTCTATGACCGTCTAAACTTCTTTTCATTTACGAAATTACGGATACTTGGAAAAAAGTACCCTTGGTTTCCATACTTCACTGAGATGTCAGGAAATTTGGATGTACCTATTGAAATAAAATACTGACGATAAACGAAAGCTTTCTTGAAGAATAACTCGTTTGCAACATTTAGTATCATGTCATAACTACTATACCCAATTCATTCAAATGGGAGAAGTGTCGAATCAACCGCTTTGCAAGGGACTTCATTTAAAAAAAAACATGCAATAAAAATATTCATAATTAACAACGTCATTAAACTCCGTAAACTTTCCTTTAGTATATTCTCATCAAAACCGATCGAGTTATTCATAATTCTGTAATAATAATAATAATAATAATAATAATAATATAATAATAATAATAATAATAATAATAATAATAATAATAATAATAATAATAATAATAATAATAATAATAATAATAATAATAATTTCGAAGAAGGCCCTCTTTTAAACAAATTCTGTTGCATATAATGGCAGAATTCAGCGAATTAATCTTATATATTATCTTTTCTTATTTTCTTATTACTCGCTTTTCTGGCTCAGCGATACTTCTAATAACTGGCCAATATTCATATTGGGAGACATCTGAATAATGTTGAAAGTGGTATTGTATTTAGAATAGGATTTTCATTAGTCAATACTGGTATTATCAGAGTATCGCTGAGCCAGAAAAGCGAGTAATAAGAAAATAAGAAAAGATAATATATAAGATTAATTCGTTGAATCCTGCCATTTTATTCAACAGAATAACATGAAAATAATAATAATTATTAGGTATTAATTCATAAATTCCTTTGAGTACCATGAAAAGGACACATGTCTAATAATGTACTACATGGATAACGCGAACCTAATAACGCACAAATCTTTTGCAAAGCCTATCGGCAGTCGGTGGACCATTGGTCAAGCAGCATTTTGGCAGCCACCTGGATGATAGCAGTTCTGATCGTGATGGCGAGCTACGTGGGGAATCTGAGGTCGATCCTGACAGTACGTTACGTCCCTCAACCATACCAAACCATCAAGTCTGTGATGAGCGACCCTTCCGTCAAAATCATAACGGAGACTGGAGGGTATTACTATCAGGTTGTTGTCATATACTTTTTTTTAGACAGTTTTGTTATGTTTGTATCTCTCTCTCTCTCTCTCTCTCTCTCTCTCTCTCTCTCTAATGGATGGAAACTAGAACTGAAGAGATACAACACATCCCACTGTGGGAACTTCTTTACATACAAGATATGTGACACGTGGAATAAACTGCCACCAGAAGTTGTAAACAGCAACAGTGTGGAAGAGTTTAAAAGAAAGCTAGACAAAATCATTAGAACACTGTGAATGCACAGTAAAACCTGCTCCTACAGATAAGCGAGCACGCAATATCTCCTCGGATGGACTAACAAGTCTTTGAGACATCCT
>NC_061099.1:42238343-42240142 GCF_015104395.2 Macrobrachium nipponense | reverse complement strand
TTTGAGACATCCTAATCCCTTGTAACCGCCCCTGCTAACTTTGTAACTCTCCTCATAATGAAAATGCCACTAACCAGGGTTGGATCAAATACTGACTTTTTACAATTGAAATACAAATACTTTCGTTTGGGATTCCAAAAATACAAAATACAAATACTTTTATTCCTAAACCTAGAAATACAAATACAAATACTTTTCTTCCTAAATCTAAAAATACAAATAAAAATAAATCACTGGTTCAGAAAATACAAATGAAAATACAAGTACTCTTATTTCAGATTTCAAAGCTACTAATAAAAAATCCTCCTGAAAATTTGCAAACTATATAACATTTTTTCACACAAGTTTATATCTGCATTCTATATATCATAATTGCATTTAATCATCATTAATGCCCGGAAGGTTTCCGGGCCAAGTTTTGCTCGCTCAGGAGTGTAAAAATTACCGGCCTTACTAAAGACTCTTTCAGATGGTGCCGACGTGGCACAGCACCCTAGAATATTTCTTGCAAAAGGCTTCAAAATGCTGAAGCTCTTGTTTTCACGCCAGTACCTCAGTGGGTTCACGTCAAAAGCCAGAACACCTTCTTCTAGGTACGACTCAGTTCTGCCTTTACCACTGTAGTGTCGCTTGTTGATGCACTTACATTTATTTTCCAGCTGGTGGCATGTAGGCAAAAAAGACGAGGGCGTTTTGCACTCATGTCAGCCTTGTCTTGATTGGTGCTTATGGTGATGAAAGGCTCCCTCTCTGGAATTGTGTTCTTCAAAGATGACTGAGTTGACTCTGAAATAATTAGGTCCACAATCTTCGAAATCTTTTCCTTTTTTATTTCCTCACATGGCAGCCATGCCAGCTTAAACCTGGGGTCCATGACAGCTGCGGCAATGCCGTCAGTCTTCTCAAGAAACGGATGCAACCTCTTTTTGATAGAAGACTGTAGTGCTACAGCTAACGCTTGTCACTTGTGTCAGTGCTGCCAATAAACTAAGTAGCTACATAACTCACGCCACCAGCGACGGCGAGTGTGGACAGGGACGGTAGTGCTATCTCTGTCCAACTACCATCATGGTAGTGGGTGGGGCAGCGATGGTTGTACAGGAACGCGACGTGTACTCGTACGCGATGTGTACCCGACGTGTAAATGACCCGTCATAGTTTCGTAAACCATGGTTGTTGACTTCTCCTCTCTCTCTATCTCTCTGCCCCCACCCACCCGCGACACCCCCACCACCCCTCATCTACTCTCTCTCTCGACACCCCCCCCCCCCCTTCTCCTCCTCTCTCTCTCTCTCTGTCCTCAAATGATTTTGACTCGAAATACAAATACAAAATACTTTTTTTTTCTGGGTGCCATGATACAAATACAAATACAAAAATACTTTTTCTCTGGATGCTAAAATACAAATACAAATACATTAAAATTGTATTTAAATACAATTCAAATACAAATACAATTGTATTTGATCCACCCCTGCCACTAACATCCGTGTTACAAAAAGACGCGAATAGAAATACAAAGCAGGGAAGATATTACTATTCAGGTTGTTGCCATTACACTTTTTTAACAGTTTTGTTATGTCGCTCTCTCTCTCCTCAAGTCTCTCCTCCTCCTCACCTCTCTCTCTCTCCTCTCTCTCTCATCCATCATGCTGAAAATGTCCTCTAACATCCGTGTTACAAAAAGACGCGAATAGGACAACACTGCAGGCTAAAAATACCGTCCATTTCCTTTCCAGAGCATCAAGTCTGGATTCTTCCGGGAGCTATCGGATGCTGGCAAAGAGAGTATGGTCTCC
>NC_061099.1:42225843-42228343 GCF_015104395.2 Macrobrachium nipponense | reverse complement strand
ATGAGTGTGTGTGTGTGTGTGTGTGTAAAGTTAATGATCGAATAACGATTCTCAGCTGTAAAAGTACAACAATTTCATCTATGTAAAAAGAAAAATATATATTTTTTTTATTCATTGACTACGCACTACAACCACCCACCCCTCTTTAAATCAATTCAGCTTGCAATGAACCGAGATCAACTACGGTCTTTGATTATTCTGCTCGTTTAGGCAGAACGAGGTACAATACACTTTTCACGACTATAGCTAATGCAATGTCTTTTATGACCTCGAGAATTCATGTTTTCTAAGGAGAAGCTTTGTTCATCTTCACAAGTATTCCAAACCGTGAAAAACTCTCCTAGATTTACTGGTTTGCTTTGTTGACTAAAATTATCTAGTGCTATTAAATTAGACTGATGGCGTTTCAAATACGCAGTATATAATCCTTCCATGCAAAAAGGGAATGTTCTTATTCAACCGTTTTAGCGGCCAGGCTACTACACTCATTGTTCCCTTATAGCCTTTACACTATGAGAATATTAAACTTTGACATAATTTGGCGCATTCAGAGCACAATATGCTTTATGAAGCTTAGGCTACGACACATTTTGCATCTAAATTATTCTGTTATGTTCACCTCTGACAATGAACAGTAATTCCGCTAACCTCTATCAATAATATGAAACCTTAAATTGGAACATTTATGCCTTACACATTTGAGATTTGAATAAAATATTTCAGAAAAGTGAATGGTAACTCATTTGAATACGCCCCCCCCAAAAAAAGAAAAAAGAATAGATTAAGAAGCAAATGATATATGTGAATATAGATATGGCTGTGGCTTTCCCACTGTTTTACGAATTTTACGAGTCTGTATCTGCTGACAGTCTCCCGTATCATGCAGGGACATGAAGGCGGGCGACGCTAAACACGCCAGGACACGTTACGAGGATCGGGTGGCCATAATTTGGCTATGGCTGACCGGGACTTCCATCACGGCCATAGCCAAGCTCGTAGGGAAAAGCAAGGCCACAGTTTACAGATGGATCCAGCGATGGAACGAAGAGGGCACTTTGCAGACCAAGTCGAGGGCACTTTTTACCCAACTGCCCAATCAGAGAGCTCCAGTGATGATGCCTCCTTGTTGCGCCAAGAGGAGCTGTCTGATGTCAAGTCGAGAGTATTACTACTTCGGCGACGAGGAGAGTAATCTAACGAGCTTGCCATCTATCTACAAGGAAGGAAGCTCTTTCTTCTCGTTTGAAAAATACAACCAAGCGATTTATGACCATGTCATAAAGAGCAGGGGTCTGCTTCCAGTAGCTGGGCTGGGTCAAATGCCGACAGGCCTCTTTGGCGTCTGAGAGTTTTTTTAAGAGTTGTCATTCTTTTCCATCTCTTGAATAAATTCTCCGTAGATTTTTCATCATTATCTCATTGCCACCGTTGCAATATAGAAAATGTGGTGCAATTGCTTACGAAACTTCAATGATAAAAAAAGACAATTTATATTAATTTTCAGATTCTCAAAGAAGTTAACGGCCTTTTCTCTTCTTTCAATTAATGAAGTAGTTCAAGTACAGATATTTAAGAAAGACAGTTGATAAATCAAAGCCTGGACCTAAAAGGAAAAAAAAAACTGCAAATTAAGACTTTCTCAAAATGGGTTTGTTTTGTCAACCATATTTATATCGACTTAAATTCTGTTCAAAGCCCGACAGGAAAGTCAGGAAATATAGTAACTGCTTATTGCTATCTAACACATTTCTCGAGGCAGAACTGGAAATTCTAGAGAAACGACTAAGTTAAAGACTTATTTGGTATATATACTTCGCATTGCATATAACAAGATTCAGATTATATCAGTTTGCTCTATTTGAAAACATTGTTGCAACGTATTGTTATTGTCAACGCTGGTCAATAAAATTAAACAGCTAGCAAAGATATATTATTTTTCCCTAAAGCGGAAGACGATACTCAACATTGTAACTATATATGTAGTACGTATTCCAAAAATTTTAAGCGACAGACGAATAAACGATTTAATGGAGAGAAATTGATAGAGAAATGCGCGCTTGGATCTGTGCATGAAAGCAAAACCATCTTCTTAGTTGTTACCAACATTCTTCTATACTTTTTGGATCTAGTCGTCAAGTAGGTGACGGCTTTTGTGACTATTTTTCACCTCAGTTGCTGCATTTTTAAATTATTTGTGGCCCCGAGTTTATTTCAAGCATTCTATTTACGTGAGGCTGCTAAAGGAATCGTTAAGGTGAGTGCTAGTGACAACGAAACATGTCGTGGACACCATCGCAGACATGAAACCTTTAGATAACACTAGCGGATAAGCACGGGCCATTGTCTAATACAAGTCAATTGACACGTTTAAAACATATAGCCTCCAATCTCACTGTAACAGCCACCAAAGTCTACACTACATGATTTTACCTTAGACATGTGTGAGGAAAGATGACCTACCTTTCGAGGCCGCTATGCCTACCGTGCTTTGTGCCGTTGA
>NC_061099.1:42185843-42223343 GCF_015104395.2 Macrobrachium nipponense | reverse complement strand
TTTAGCCCTCGTCAGGTAATATGAAAAAAAGTCGCACCATTAGCGTTTTTATGTTAAAGAATTTAATTCATCTTGAACGGCAGTTGTTCTACCTTTGCTAAATGTTGCTTGTTAAGATCTCTGTATGTGAGAGTTCTGAATTCTCTCAAATAATTAATTCATTGAATCTTTGATGACTCAGTGCGCTTGTGCTCAACTTTTTTCACTGGACCTCAGTCATGTCAAATCAAGTCACGATCACTACCCGACTGGTCCGCTTAATTACGATGGATTTTGTTTACAGATACACGAATTTAATACCAATAAACTCATTTCAAAACCTGCAGTAAACTCCGCCCTATGCGAAGTACGATGGTAAAACAAGGAATATATTATGTTTGTATTATGTTTTATATATTATGTTTTTACGTTGCATGGAACCACTATGGTTATTCAGCAACGGGACCAACGGCTTTACGTGACTTCCGAACCACGTCGAGAGTGAACTTCTATCACCAGAAATACACATCTCTCACACCTCAGTGGAACGCCCGAGAATCGAACTCGCGACCACCGAGGTGGCAGGCCACCACCATACCGACCACGCCACTGAGGCGCTGGAATATGTTGTGATTCGATTTTATTTTATAAACGAATGTGTCAATATCAATCAGTGTAACGTCTAACAACCTTAAACGAAGCGTGTGTATATATATGTAAATATACACATATATATATATATATGCATATATATATATATATATATATATATATATATATATATATATATATATATATTTTATATATATATATGCTCACCCATTATATGCATACACTCAGTAGTAGTTGTAGTAATAGTAGTAGTATTTGTTGTTGAAATAATCATTAACTAAGCAAATGTTTGCTATTAATAATGATTTATTGAAAGAAAACAATGCTCTAATATTCATACCCATGGGTTGGGGGTGGGGGCAAGGGCGGGGGCACGTGACCAAGTCCTCCCCCCTCCCCCCATCCCCATTTATAGATTCGCCACAGCGACATACCTGTCCAAACTGTTCATTTTTCTTTATCGCCTTTTGCAGATTTCTAAGAGATTCCGGGAGGCGTCTATAACTGTCTTTGGAGTACAGACTACGAATGATTTCAATAAGACGCACTTTGAAATCACTCAGTATATAGACCTTCTTCATCAGGTAAGGGGTAGTGCCATCATCATCAGCTTTTAGAGTTTTACGTAAGCAGATTCCGTTTCCTGTTACATTTGTAAGGAATTCAAGGGCCCGAGAGATTTGATTAGGTTTAAGAACACGCCATTTGGTTTTAAAAAAGTGCTGAAAGAAGACATGATTCATCATTTCCTGTAATATCCTATGGGTCATATAATTTTCAGTTTTGATAGTTCATCTATAACGAAAAATTCACTGCATAAACGTACGTCGACATAGGTGACCTTAATCGTAAATTTCGTAAATCATAACTTGGGATGAACTTTGCTTTTGTTTACAGATCAAGACATCAGCGAAGGAGCTGACTTTCCTCGTGATGAGTGATCGTGTCACCTTCCTGACCGAAGTTGTTCAGATTTTTTATAACAACCTGATCTTCACGATATCCAGTCGCTTGCTGGTCGTGACCCAGGTTCCCCTTGGGAATTTCGACAATTTGAGAAAGATCTTCTCTCTGATCAACGGGCTGGTCGCTGTCGTCGAGGATCTGCCAGATCCTTTACCTTTCAGGTGGTCATTTTCAGATGAACAGTTGTTAATCCTTATAAAAACTTATAAAAAAAAGACCAGGTTTTCAACAGCAGAAACGATTTCGTGATAATCAGGGAGGCTTTGCCTAAGCTATACGGTTCTGAATATTTCCTCGTTTCGTCTTACAGCCCTTTACTTCAAAAAAAACACACACACACAATCATTGTCAATTAACCCACCCCTCTCTCTCTTTCACCACCTGAAAGGAAAAAAAACACAATCATTGTCAATTAACCCCTCTCTCTCTCTTTCACCACCTGAAAAGAAGAAAAAATACACAATCATTGTCAATTAACCCTCTTTCTCTCTTTCTTTCACCACCTGAAAAGAAGAAAAAACACACAATCATTGTCAATTAACCCCTCTTTCTCTCTCTCTTTCACCACCTGAAAAGGGGGGTTGGCTAAACACTCCTTTCATACATTTCTACTCTTTCTTCACAGACATTTCCAAGTGTCTTCCTCTACTTAACCAACTCCGAGACACATTATGGCTATTGCAATTGCATATGTACCTGGTAAAAAAGTAACCAGTAAATTCTACATATATATATATATATATATATATATATATATATATATATATATATATATATAAATGCAATTGCAATAGCCATAATGCCCTCTTAACTTCTTGAATTCTTTGTTCTTTGTAGTGACAAGCATATCCAAAAAAGAGCAAAGAATTCAAGAAGTTAAGAGGGCATTGTGACTATTACAATTGCATACATACATATATATAGAGTGCGGTTAATCAATTCAAGTATTTAGCTTCTTAGTACCTATACTAATTAAGCACTTCAAAGCTTTGTTGGGACTGGAGTTACTAACCGCCCGCATGCCCTGCCCTGCCCCGTGCGGGGGTTCAAGGATTTCGGTGCTGGTTGTCTGTGGCAATGAGGCACTGAACCAAATACTACCCAGACATAATGATGCTCAACTTTCCTGACTGGACTATAGTGATATGGCGAACACCTGTCTACCATTGGTCTTTCATATATACATACATACATATATATATATATATATATATATATATATATATATATATATATATATGAAAGCCAATGGCAGACAGGTGTTCGCCATATCACTATAGTCCAGTCAGGAAAGTTGAGCATCATTATGTCTGGGTAGTATTTGGTTCAGTGCCTCATTGCCACAGACAACCAGCACCGAAATCCTTGAACCCCCGCACGGGCAGGGCATGTGGGCGGTTAGTAACTCCAGTCCCAACAAAGCTTTGAAGTGCTTAATTAGTATAGGTAATAATGAAGAATGTATTGATGATTAACCGCACTCTATATACATATATATATGTATGTATGCAATTGTAATAGTCACAATGCCCTCTTAACTTCTTGAATTCTTTGCTCTTTTTTGGATATGCTTGTCACTACAAAGAGCAAAGAATTCAAGAAGCTAAGAGGGCATTATGGCTATTGCAATTGCATTTATATAATATATATATATATATATATATATATATATATATATATATGTGAGTCCTAGGGTTATAATTAATGATATATTTAGTAGCGTAATGTGATGCGCTGTGACCTTTTTGGAATGCAGAGAACAGAGCCGAAGCAACGACCCGAGAAAAGCTGATAAATGATTTCTGTGATGGCGTGATTCAAAAACTGCATAGTTAGGCGAGTCAATGTTCGTCAGTTCATGAGCTCTTTTTCAAAGTGCCTTTGGGAAACTGGTTGTAGCCAGTAATATGAGGCGTTAGCGAAGTGTGCATTCATATGTGTGTGTGCGCCTCTTCTATTCATAATGTATCATAAACCAAGTCTATGAGAGACTTGCATAGAGACGTCTGTGGGAGAAAGCCAAGATGCTGGGGGAGCTCTGCGAAAGTTTATTTATATAAAGTACATAGTATTCCAGGCTGCATGGGTGAGTTGAATTACTTTAGCCAAAAGGAATGGCTTGTTACATTGTAAGAATATTTAATCTTTAACTTTGTCTTTAAACTTACGTGTGCTAACGAGTGTGTTTCTCGTGTCTTTGAAACAGACGATTCTGGCAAAGGGGGACCGAGAGTCTTAGGGGGACAGGGAGTCCCAGATGGGAAAATAGACAATTGGTGTGACAAATTACTGTTTTAGACATTTTAATGTTGTGGGGTTAACTGAGTTAAGTTAGTCTGTGAGACTTGAGTTAGAATCTTTCTATTGTTAAATAAAACGTCATTTTTGTAATGCAAGTCTCTCATTTGATGACCTGTTAGAATGGAGAGAGAGAGAGAGAGAGAGAGAGAGAGAGAGAGAGAGAGAGAGAGAGAGAGCCGTTGGTCGCTTGGAGAGAGAGAGAGAGAGAGAGATTGTGTGTCGATTTGCCTGACGCTCGGAGTTCCACGTTTACCAAATAAATAACGAGATTAATATACGTTAACAGGTGGTGGCTTAGCGGTGGTTTTTGAGCGTTAACATATATATATGTAGAATTTACAGGTCACTTTTTGACCAGGTACTTATGCAATTGCAATAGCCATAATGCCCTCTTAACTTCTTGAATTCTTTGCTCTTTGTAGTGACAAGCATATCTAAAAAAGAGCAAAGAATTCAAGAAGTTAAGAGGGCATTGTGACTATTACAATTGCATACATACATATATATATATATAGAGTGCGTTTGTTTGTGCATGTGAAATTGCGTTTATGCTATGCTGGTGAAATGACAAAATATATTTTCCAGAGCCCGTGTCTATACGTATTATCCGTACAGTCTACGAAGCGTTCAAATTGCCCTTTGGACGCCGAGGAAAGGACTCACCTCTCGTTACCAGACACTTTTTCCAGATAAGTTTAGGAGGTATGGAATATTTCGGGAGTTGCTTTTGCTCTCGTTAAGAGATTCAGAGATTCACGTATTCCTTATAACAGGTCAGGAATAATTTATTATCAGTTTTGCTTGCTGTTTGTGAATATAAATAATAATTTTTGGCTTTTGCCCTCATTACGAGATTCATGTTATTCCTCATGATAGGTTAAGAATAAATCATCAGTTTCGCTTGCTGTCTGTGAAGTAATATAAATAATAATTTTTGGCTTTTGCTCTCATTAAGAGATTCATGTTATTTCTTATAAGGGGTCAGGAATAATTAATCAGTTTTGCTAGCTGTTTGTGAAGCAATATAAATAATAATTTTTGGTTTTTGTTCTCGTTAAGAAATTCATGTTATTCCTTATAACAGGTTAAGAATAAATCATTATCAGTTTTGATTGTTTGTGAGGTAATATAAATAATAATTCTTGGGTGTGTTATTTAGTTTGTAAAGACCGATCAACGTCGATGGCGATGCTGTTTGTGAAATAATATAAATAATAATTTTCGGCGACTAAGAGTTGGTGGAAAATACTAATGTTTCTTAGTGATGGTTATCGTAAAAAAAGCCAATTCATTGGTTTGCATATTTTCATTTATTTCAATTAGAAATTTGCACAATTATACCACAACTGAATGAAGACTTTGGTGACTATTTATATCATTTGTGCAACGGCATCTTAGGTCACGCTTTGACAGCGAAACTGATCTCAACATTTTTTTTTCTTTCTTTGCAGACTGAACGGTGCCAAATTATCAGTGGCCGTGATCAGCTTCATCCCGCACAGCATTCTGAAGGAGATACCCATCGGAAACGGTACGACACGAAAGGCAATATACATTGCAGGCCCACTGAAGCAAGTGATCCAAGTGCTGTCATCGAAGATGAATTTCACGTAAGGGCGTGAACTACATGAATCGTTTTCACGGACATCAAATGTCTAAGATCCATTACTAGGTTTTTTTTTTTTTTTTTTTTTTTTTTTAATTTTCAACAAGTTTTTCTTTTTTATTCAAACTTTTTTTAAATTCCAACGTGTTTGTTCTTTTTTCTATTCCAACTTTTTTTTTTTTTAACTCCAAGGGATTTTTTCTTTATTTATTTCAACATTTTTTATTCCAACGTATTTTTTCTTTTTTTTCCAACTTTTTTAATTCCAACGTGTTTTTTTCTTTATATTCCAACGTGTTTTTTTCTTTTTTGTTCCAACGTGTTTTTTTCCAACGTGTTTTTTCTTTTTTTATTCCAACTTTTTTTGAATTCCAACGTGTTTTTTTATTCCAATGTGTTTTTCTTAATTTATTCCAACTTTTTAAAATTCCAACGTGTTTTTTCTTTTTTTATTCCAACTTTTTTTTTTTAATTCTAACGTGTTTTTTATTCCAATGTGTTTTTTTCTTTTTTGTATTCCAACTTTAAAATTCCAACGCGTCTTTTCTTTTTTTATTCCAACTTTTTTTTAAATTTCAACGTGTTTTTTTTTATTCCAATGTGTTTTTTTCTTTTTTTATTTCCAACTTTTTTAAAATTCCAACGTGTTTTTTCTTGTTTATTTATCCAACTTTTTTTAATTCCAAACGTGTTTTTTCTTTTTTAATCCAACTTTTTTTTAAATTCCAACGTTTTTATTTTTTATTTTTATTCCAGCTTTTTTTAAATTCCAACGTGTTTTTTTATTCCAATGTGTTTTTCTTTTTTTTATTTCAAACTTTTTTTTAATTCCAACGTGTTTTTTCTTTTTTATTCCAACTTTTTTTTAAATTCCAACGTGTTTTTTTTCTTTTTATTAACTTAACTTTTTAAAAAAAATTCCAACGTGTTTTTTTTTATTCCAATGTTATTTTTTCTTTTTTTATTCCAACTTTTTTTTTTTAAATTCCAACGTGGGTTTTTCTTTTTTTATTCCAACTTTTTTTTTTAATTCCAACGTGTTTTTTCTTTTTTTATTCCATGTTTTTTCTTTTTCTATTCTAACTATTTTTAAAAATTCTAACGTGTTACTTCAGGGTTGGCAAAGTTTGGAACAACGGCCTTTTACAAATATGATATCACTGAGAAATTCTTACCAGATTCCTTCGCGAAGAATTACAGTGAAAATGACTTTTAAGATGGAAAAGGATATAGTCATTCATTTCATTATCTATATATTTCCTCCTAGTTATCAATGTATGAGTATTTTTCTGAAAAATAAAAAAATAACGGGGGAGGAGGAGGAGGTTACAAAGCAGCAGTTGCACTTTAGATATAATTTGCAATTTTTTTTTTATTTCAGTCGAGATGGAAAAAAAATTAATGGAATTAATGATCAAAAGAACCAGGTTGTACATGACTCGCTGAGAATTCCGCAGATTACGTCCCATTTCGTCTGTCTGTCTGTCTGTCCTACGCATTTCATTTTTTGGTAATTTCCGAAGTAATTTTCGTAAGTAATTCCAAGTAATTTCCGAAGCTTATAACTTACGAAATTCCTATTCCTCATTCATCCGTCCTTTATTTCCTGTTCTTTGCATCTAACATCATTTTCATTTTATGTACTTATTTATTTATTGATTTAGCGTTCCAGCTATCGATAGAGAGCAGAGTAAAATGTTTGACTTATAAAAACAGTATATAAGCCTTTGTGGATTGACGCAACATTTATATACTCAAGGGCTGTGGAGGAGAGACATTGACTTATTATGTTATTCCAGATACAACCCCATTACTGAGACATCGTACGGGGTCCAGCTTCCTAATGGCTCGTGGGATGGACTGGTTGGTATGGTGATCAGAAAAGTATGTTTGAAAAACCTCTGTTAAAATGCTTGTTGATGTAAAGTGTCATACACGCTCACATATATCTATACACACACATTATATATATATATATATATATATATAGTATATATATATATATATATATATATAAGTGAATACCACAGGGAAATGATAGGCAAAAATCCAAAGCGCTTTCGTCTTTACTAAGACACTGCCAAGGAAGGATTACTGCCCATCATTTTCCTGTGGTATTCGCTTTATTTAATGGAGTCACGTGCATCTACTGTGATGTTTTTAAGCATTATATATATATATATA
This sequence comes from Macrobrachium nipponense, assembly GCF_015104395.2. NCBI lineage: Eukaryota > Metazoa > Arthropoda > Malacostraca > Decapoda > Palaemonidae > Macrobrachium > Macrobrachium nipponense. The sequence continues at coordinate 42,215,695 of NC_061099.1, read as the reverse complement.
TATATATATATATATATATATATATATATATTTGTTGACGTACACGCACAAACTCATGAATCCACACGCACATGCACACACACACACACACACACACACACACACACATATATATATATATATATATATATATATATATATATATATATATATACATATTATATACATATATATATACGTATATATAACATATATATATATACGTATATAATAAATAGATATATATTATATATTATATTATATATATATATATATATATATATATATTTATATATATATGTGTGAATAAATTCTTATGTGAAAACAGGATACGTCTCAAGTATATAAAGGGCCCCTTAAGACACTGGTTTAAAGCTGAGGACTACATTCCTGTGGACTGCCTCCCACCCTTATCAAGCAGAGACTGACAGAAGAAGTTACATTGGCGAAATATATAGTAGAGTGGGAGGGACAATTAGCCCTTAGGCGATGCCTGGTGTTAACTGTTAACTATGCTTAGCCCTCTTGCCTTTAAACCAAGAGTGTTGTAATGGGCCTTTTATACTTGAGATATAAATTATTCGAGCTACAAATTTCCTTTAATATCTAATTCGCTCTACCTCGGAATTGTTAGCCGAATCGATAACTTCACGGTCGTCTTGATTTCGTCCTTGTCCGCTGGACGGTGGTTCGATTCCACGAGAGGACGAAATTATCAGCTAAAAAATTCCCCTTCGGTTTACGATACGAAAATATATCAATTACGAGGTAGAGCGAATGAGATATTATAGACATTCGTAGCTCGAATAATTTATATGAATCACGGTGATGTGATAATTATTCGAGATTTATATATATTATTATATCTATATTATATATTTATTTATACAGGAAGTGGACTTCGCCCTAGGCCCATCTGCTATAACGTACGCCAGAACCAAGGTGATCTCCTTCACACAACCCCTCTTCTACGATTACATCCAGATCCAAGCGCCAGAGGACACCGAGGTAGACCCATGGAGCTTCGCTTTACCGTTCACCTCGTCGGTGTGGATTGCCCTCTTTCTAGGAGCCATTTTGGTGATTGCCACCGCGAGAGTTTTCGCCCAATTCAGTTACGATTCGCTCACGGACAACACTTTCCAATACGTCTCTATATTCTGTCAGCAAGGTGAGTAGCAGAAGTACCATGTGCTGTCCAGAATACGTCTCTATATTTTATCAGCAAGGTGAGTAGCTGTAGTACCATGTGCTGTCCAGAATACGTCTCTATATTCTGTCAGCAAGGTGAGTATTAGTACCATATGCTGTCCAGAGTTTTTGGAGGCATTTGAATACTGAATTGACTTTTGAAGGCTGTTCGGCTTTTGTTTAAGGAGGTATTTGACTATTGAATTGACTTTTGAAGGCTGTTTCGCTTTTGTTTTATCTATTTTGCAAGCTGAGGGACCTTGTGCTGTTGGCATTCAACTGATAAGTCTAGCTAAAACTTGCGTCCGTTTCTATAACGAACTGTATTGGGAACTGCTGTATTTCTCTGTATTCCTGTTGCACCGCTCAATCCAATATGGTCGCTCTTGGTCAAGAATCCAAACAGCGTTTGTCTAAATTGTAGGAAAATAAAGTACTTTACTTATTTCTCTGGATGGGTTCACTAACGTGAAGGAAATCGATAGTTTTTAGTAGATATTTTACGTGGAAACATATGAAACACATACAATAACTGGTATTTTTCAACGCTGGTATTTTTCCCAGTTATGAGTATGTACAGACGGCCAACGAAGAATTGGCGTAGATTCTTAATTCATTGTTCGTTATGGAAATATTGCCATATGCAGGTGCCAGATTATTTACTTAACAATAAATAACATTTCCTTTCAAAGGTGCTATACTTGAAATAATTTACATTAGAACTGAGTAGACTTATTCAATGTATTAAAGATAATTATTTTGCAAAGTAAGGAAAATAAAATAATACTGATGGGTCCACGATTTCTAATTTTATTTTCAACTCTAACTTCGTGACAGCATACCGAAGATTTTGATTTGAAGTTGGCTTGCTGCCTCTCGAGTCTTGACTCAACATATCGTACTGCACTGGGGTGTTGTCATTTCGTCTCCTACAGCCGATAAATAATACATCAAGGCGTTAACATTCTTTGAAAACGATGTTTAGTTAAACTAATTTTGTCCTTTGATCAATAAAATAATTTGCATGACACATTTAGTGGGCCTAAATTGGACTTCTGTTTTTTCCCACATGATTTGCCTAGGTCTATTTTCAGCAGTATTACTCTCTCGGATACTTAAGTGAATATTAACGATATTTTAAATCGACAATATATATATATATATATATATAATATATTATTATATATATATATATATATAATATTATATATATATATATATATATATATTATATACATACACACACACAGACACACACACACACACACACACACACACACACATATATATATATATATATATATATATATATATATATATATATATATATATATATATTAATCTGCTTGATTTGACTATTCCGTTATTCTTGTTTTATTAGCCATGTTCGCCTTTCTTCTTATCCTTTTCATAATTGCTTAACATAATTAACTCAAAGTCAAAAAGCAATCATAAAAAAATCAAACGAATATAATTCAGTCTTATTTTTTAACGAATTCCTTGCATATCATCCTGTTTCATTGGACACCTTGGAAAGCTGTGGGAGTCAAAACTGACGAATACATTAAGAAAGGCTTACCTTTCCTTAAAGCTTTCTTAGGTTGATTTTTTTGTAGCTATTCATTTCTTCTAAATAGAAATTAATTCAAATTAGTTACACATGCATACCTACTAGACCTACTACAATAAGCATATTATAAGTAGCTGAAAGGATAAGAAATATGAAAGGTGATGTTCTCGTTTAAGTCTATTTCATATGGTTTTTTTTTCTTTCAAGAAAAACCTACTGCTTTAATGAAAGATTAAGTTTCTTTGAACAGAAAATAATTTATAAACATGCATTTTAAGGCGTCCGTTGTCGTTGCTGGGAATTTTAAAATAACCGTTATCATTAGTGGTGCTTTCACGAGGAGTTCGTAGTGAGAAGTCGGATCTAGTCGCCTGAGATGTAGAAGAGAGCGGAGGTGGCGTATAGGAGTGATGGAACGATTAGGCCGATGTTAATAAAGTATCTCCCAATAAAATGTATTCTTTAGGTTTTGAAGAAAAAAAATGCATGCATCATTGAAACCGTTTCCCTCCCTATCCGTGGTATTCACTGGCCACCGATAAAAAACAAAACTAAAAGAGTAAGCCTAACTGAATCTCTCATCCACAAAGATAAGTTGCTTATTCATTAGACTTATTCATTGGACAACTACCCACAAAAGTATAGATTTAAAAAATCTCTTCCTCTCCATCTAAAGTTTTCATCAGACACCAGTCATAAGCAATGTCGTGACGAGGCACTAGAATTCAAAGTTCACAAATGAATGCTGCTCAAGCAAACATTTAACACTATCTGTATTGTCTTGCTCTCATGTGGTGCTTCGAGGTGTTCCACCTTTAGGCCCATGTTCTAAATTTTGCCGTTCTTTAAACAATTTTATTCATCTATGTATAGTTCTTTCTGGTTTATTAAGCTTTCTTGATATCTCTCCAACAGGAACTTGCACCGAATGCAGTGCAATAATTCTCTCGCTCATCGAGGGATGTTTCTTAGACCGATAAATGACACATTGACATTAGATTCCCGTGCACATGATATCAAAAGCAGTAGAGTGAGGTCGCCTGGTTCACGCTGTTAATTTTTTTCTTTTTGTTTTTAAATTTGATAGCATTTTGTGAGATTCCAATGTTTTCTGTAAAATTTTAACAAATGAACATTCAACTACCTTGAACTAATATTGAAATGATAATTTAAGGACTATGTTTATGCGATACTACTAGTGATAGGTGTCTCCTATCTATTTGTTAATGTATATCTATGGTTGTGATAGGACGTTTTTTATCACTTCGTTTCGTTCACGTCAATTTTGCTATATGGAAATTAGTTTTACACAATAACATAACATAATGTTCTAAAGATATCAGTGGCAGTTTTTAACGTCATTACACATGATTTCTTCCTTCTTTGAAAAGAAAAATAGATAAATAAGGCATGAATCGTGCGTCAGGCAGGTGAACGAAAAATTATGAAACTCTGCCACGAGTTTTTTGGCCGACAGTACATACAGTGTATAGATATGGGTATATGTATGTATAGACATAGTAAATTCAAGTATGTGATATACTTAAAATAAAAAAAAATGTGTAGAATCTAAGCTGGCTATATATTGTCACAAGAAATTTGATAATACTCTCATCGGATAAAATTCCGAATGTAATTCTGTTAAATTTGTAAAATATTGTATATTTTTTCTAATAAAAGATAAAAAAATACATTACATACTTGAATTTACTATGCATATACGTATATACATACTCATCCAGTTTAAGTAATACTCCCCAGGTGTCAACAGCGAGTATATGACCTGGTGGGAGCGGATGATCATCGGTGGATGGATGATGGCTGCGTCGATCTTGTCGAAGAGCTACAGCGGCAATTTGATGTCGCAGTTGGCTGTTCGACATATTGCCGAACCATACCAGTCCCTCAGAGATGTCCTGGATGATCCCAGGGTATCGATGATTTGGGTTGCCAACTCGGTCTATGTGCAATATTATAAGGTAACCGAGTTATTTGACTCACTCTCTCTCTCTCGCTATCTTGGTCTAAAATTGGCAACTCGGTCTATGTGCAATATTATAAGGTAACAGAGTTATTTTACTTTCTCTCTCTCTCTCTCTCTCTCTCTCTCTCTCTCTCTCTCTAACTATCTTGGTCTAAAATTGTCAACTCAGTCTATGCAATATTATCAGGTAACAGAATTATTTCACTCTCTCTCTCTCTCTCTCTCTCTCTCTCTCTCTCTCTCTCTCTCTCTCGCTAACTATCTTGGTCTAAATTGCCAACTCAGTTTATGTGCAATATTAAAAGGTAACCGAGTTATTTTACTCTCTCTCTCTCTCTCTCTCTCTCGCTATCTTGGTCTAAAATATAAGTTTGAGGTTCAATATAGACAGTTTCGATAAGCAAATCTCATGTTGATCTCTCTCTCTCTCTCTCTCTCTCTCTCTCTCTCTGTCACACACACACACACACACACACTATCTTGGTCTAAAACATCACTGTTTGAAGCTCAGTATAGACAGTTTCGATAAGGAAATCTCATGTTGATCTGCAATTTGTAGTACTATTGATGTCCACAGTCTAAAAAAAAAACTTCAGTTTTCCAATGAGCAACTTCAGCCCCAGTAGACTGACTGCAATAACACTGCATTACCCGAAGTCCAAGCAACGACGATTAGAATTTCATGCGAAAATCTTCCCCCTTAGAGTTCAGTAAGCGGCATTTTCCACGAGGTGGCCCAGGCAGAGGAGCGGGGAAGGATAAAATATGTGTATTCCAACGAATCGGGGGAGAAAGCCATAGCTCTGGTGCGACGCGGAGATCACGTCGTCATGCTCCCGTATTCCACGGTGAAGTACTATCTCACGGCGCCGTTTACTGACAAAGGTGTGTTAAACGGGTAACTGACATTCACACACTCTCTCTCTCTCTCGCTCTCTCGTATGGCGTCATTTAATGTACACATTTAATGAATAAATACCTTCCGGATGAACCGTTCATCCCGCCAAATTCAAGAGCCCAGTCTATTAACCGTTTCGAACGTGTCTCCAACTGTCTTCATTTAGTTCTATTGTACACATTCGTATATATATATATATATATATATATATATATATATATATATACATACATATATATATATATATATATATATATATATATAGTATACATATATAGCTTAAAAAAGTACAGTATAGGCGCACGTGACTACATTATAATATAAGCTAACACCACCACCACACAGGAAAATGATTGGCAGAAAGAAGTCGGTACCAGCGCTTTCGCCTTTATCCAGGCCTCGATTGCCTGAATAAAGGCGAAAGCGCTTGGTACTGACTTTTTGTGCCTATCATTTTCCTGTGGTATTCGTATATATATACGCGTGTTATTTATTTAGCATTCTAAAACATAAATGGAATCTTCGGGAAAAAACTGTTACAATAGAATTATATTTTGAAAATGAACAATTTATTTCCTACGATGTATATTAAAAAAAAAAAAACATTTTAGATGTTAATGACAAACTTTTCTGTTAGGTTATCGGAATTAGACAATTGTTATTTAATAAAGGTAAATGATATATGAAGAACATTTTTAAAATAAAAATTATGTAAATGCCATAACATATCTGTAAATTTGATTTAATGTATTTTTGTAATAAAAGAAAAAATATATACGTGTCTGTTTTGTTTAATAGTGAGTGTGCAAAACATTTTTGTGATAAGCAATATTTCCCGTATCTAATACACCTAACAATAAAAATTCCAGGAAACTGCGTGTTCTACAAGTCCAGGGAGAAGTACATACCTTTCACCTTCGCCATGATGACGCAGAAGAACAGTCACCTCCTTCCAGCCATGAACAGGATGTGGGTGACTATAGGCCTTTGCACGTTCGATATTTTCGAGTTTTAGCGTTGCCGTTTTCTGTAAAGTACGAACAAATTGCTTGATGAGTATAGTTAACTAATATCAATATTATATACAGTAATTCAAGTATCTATGAATGAACTGATTAACGTTTAAAACCACAAAATAAAAAATGCACGTCTTCACGAATTCTAAAGGTATTGAAACAACTGGTACTTACACATTCGGACTAGTACTTCTTTCTGTAATTAGTGGCAATACGGTCAAACAGTTCTTATTCAACCTTCATTTGATTGATGAAATCGTGGTACAAAACCTTGTTTTGGTAGATAAAATCGTGATAAAATACTGATCCAAAACGAGTGATCTCAGACAAGGAATATACTTAAATGTAACAAGACGACCATTCGATACTCCAAGCGAGAGAAAAACAGGCTACTTCCGCAGTGCTGTGATCGGCGATCCTGTGAGTTTGTGATCTCAAGGCAGCTTACTAGATGAGAGTTCATGTGTGTGTGTGTGTGTGTGTGTGTGTGTGTGTGTTTGTGTGTGTGTATACCAGAGAGAAAAAGTTTATGGTTTAAGTGCCTGCAGCTTTTCCAGATCACTTACGTCAGATACTTCATGTTGAAAATTCCAGGAACTGTCTGTTACGTGGGTCCAGGGAGTAATACATATATACCTTCCGTTTTCATAAATACATATAACACAAAAAAAAAAAAAACGTATTTGCAATCTTATCCATAATGTTGCATGAAAGCTGTCTATGAAAGTATACTCGCAGCACACGGTAGGTAGGCGCATATGCGGCAATGAACTTATGAGTGCAATACTCTCAGAGCCACTCTGGCGTGTATGAGAGCTTTCTGTGAAAGCGTGCTTGAGCTGGAGAGAGAGAGAGAGAGAGAGAGAGAGGAGAGAGAGAGAGAAGAAAAAACATTCCTCCTGTGGGTGGTCGGTAATGCTGTGTATGCGAAACTCTTGAGCATCTTGGATGTAAATTCAAAACTTCCTGTGGCTGGAATTTACTCTTTCATTTAACAGTTTTATATCAAATAGTATTTGTTTGTTCATATATGTACTACGTGTGACAAGTCAGATAATTATGAGCTAGGCTAATGGTATCATAAATAGAATTGTGTTGCAAAGTTGATGGCAAATCTTGTGTATATATACACAAGTGTGCGTTGTAATATATATATATATATATATATATATATATATATATATATATATATATATATATATATATATATATATATATATATATATATATATACATATATATATATACCTATAGATACACATATGTGTTTATACATATACATATATATACATATCTATATATATATGAATATATATGACAATGACAATTATATACACATACATAACTATGAAACCGATTATTGTCAATGTGAAAAGTAAATGATTTACACTTTTACCAAAAATCTTAAAAAGCTATATTCGTAAATGTTAGCTACGCAAAAAAACTGCTGAGAGAAACTTTCCAATATGAATTTGACATTTTTTTCCATTCCATAGGACATTTTTTTCTGTATCCTTTCATTAAACACTCATCACCTCAAAAAGCTGTTATACCATGTACGAGATTTCTAATAATAAAATCTTTTTTCTTATTTTGTTAGAAAGAATTAGAAATCAAAATCAATGTACTTTTTGCTAAATAGATTTTCAATTTTTTCTTTGAATAAATTTCTTAGCAACCACCTGTCATAAGTTAGTTTACTTTTAACAAAGGCACACGTTTCTTCTTTTTTTTATATTTGTTTTTCTTACTAATCCAGACTGCATATATATATATATATACATATATATATATATATAATATATATCCAACGATCATTATCATAGCACTAATCCGGTCTTTTTCAGTATTATATTTAAAATTGAACATGATGGTATTCAAGAATTTATCCCTATTGATCTCACAACGAAAGTATAGTGGATTTTGGAAATATTTCAATGTAGACTCAATAAATTTACAGAATAGAATATATTATGGGATATATATTCTGTTCCTTTAATAATAACAATCAGATAGAGATGAATCACACGATCAAAAGATTGCGGATTCTTATCCGTCTTTTATTGATATTTCAGTACCACTGCCATCGCAGAAGGCGGGCTCTATAATTACTGGCTTGAGAAGTTCATACCGACTGCTCAGGGGTGCAAGAATCCGCCAACGAAAATCACGGTACAAGCGGCGCTTTCGCTCTCCAATCTATGGGTAGGTCATCTTGTAACTCCTTGTAACTCTCCCCCTCATCCTTACACAATAACATTAGTACCACAAGATTAACATCACTGTTTCACGTAATTGTCATTATTCTGACACTGAATGAACAGTAAAACCTGATAAGTGAGCACACGATGTCTCCTCTTAGGATGGACTAACAAGTCTCTGAGACATCCTAATATCCTTGTAACTCTCTCTCTCTCTCTCATCCTTACGCATTAACATTAGAACCACAAGTTTAACATCACTGTCTCACGTAATTGTCATTATTCGGACACCGTGAATGGACAGTAAAACCTGCTCCTAAGATAAGCGAGGACACGATGTCTCCTCTTAGCAAGGACTAACAAGTCTTTGAGACGTCCTAATATCCTTGTAACACACACTCTCTCTCTCTAAGTGTTTTTTTTTACTGCCTGCAAGAACCGTTATGATTCATGTCCCACAAGTGTCATGGCCAACAACTGATAACATAATAAAAACAACCTTCATCGTTTCAGGGAATGTTCATGGTCCTAGTCTTAGGCTACGGACTCGCTCTCCTCGCCTTCCTCTACGAGATTCTGATTCTGAGGCGATGTCACTCTGTGAACGACGAGTGACTAAGACAGCCTGCATGTACGTATAGTGACTAATATTCTCGAGGAATAAAACTGAAGAAACTTTGAACGTATCTTTATTTTCCAGCGCTTTTAAGTTACGGTTTTGCTTTGGGGTCAGCTACTTCGCGCCCGTTTTCCATATCATTGTCGTGTATACCACTAATTTCGTCCGAGTGTCCCCTCTTCCCCCATATGAATCTTTACAAGACACCACCTCAAATTCCCATTTATTTTTTTTTTTATAAATAATGCTTCACGAAGTAAATTTTACTCTAATATGTTTATCACGGGAAGATTCATAAAGTAGATCAATTCATACTTCTGGATAGTTTACATTTTTTTTTAAATCTATAAATGTTGTTTATTAGTTGTGCATCGTTAGATTCAAAAGCTTTACTTCGGATACAGCCAAACACACACACACAAGCAATGCCTTAAAAAAAAAAAACCTTCAAACTCTGAAAAGGATGAAATTGAAAATAAGTATGACATGATTATGAAAGGGAGGTGAAAATGATGATACGAATGAGATGTGGATTACGAAACCATGTGATTCTTTATACTTAAAGGACAAATCAAAATAAAAACATCACGAAGAAATACTATATTCTTACATAAAAGAGCGCATCAAGTGCACTAAACATAATTAGGGCTTTTCCAGTATCTAAAAATAATTGAATTATTATGTCATATACGATTTCCATTTCACTATGTATCTGTATTCACTTACGCTCCAGGGCTCTTTTTATGTTATTGTAACTTTACCAGCTTCGATTTATTCTCGTTTCTTGTTCGCGACATCCAGACAATAATGACAGGAGGTAGTAGAAGTTCGAACACCTTTGAGATGGAATGAAATTATAATGTGGATTCCTTTTTTTTTTCTTTCTTTTTTCAATCCCAGCGGAGCTAACCAATAGCGCTTAACCACCGACTGATGACGTTTCCCGCTGGTGAGCAAATGCTGCTTCACATTTATGGCGGTAACCGCTCGAAATCTCCCATTCTCTGTCAGGCATCCGCAGCGCAAACACAAAAAAGCACAATTATTGAGAAGTAGTCTCACGACTTCATTCTTCGTAGCCTCGTCTTTTCTGAGGAAGTGAGTATCTACGGAATGGGTGCTTGGGCACGGATCGATAGTTAGTTCGTCGGGAACGGTTCTCTAAATATCGTAATATAACAAGAGGCAGGACTTTCATTAAGAAGATAAATACAATAGCGATAAAATAACTCTTAGTATAACAGCTAATTTCGTAAAGATATAATTTGCTTCACTGTTGTTGTCCAATAATTCTTGTTTATTGCGCATAAACAAGAATTGTTGTTCGCAAACAAGAATTATTGGTCAACAGCAGTGTGAAGCGAATAATGTTTTTTAAACGCCTAATCATTTTCCATCACTGGATGGTTTGTCGATTTCGAAATATTAAACTTATAATCTTAATCATCTATCAGAAAAAATGGTTGCTTGATATTGCTCGATATTCTCCGGAATGGTTATATGATGGATCGCTAATTGTAAACTGTTTAGAGATAATTTTGGCAGATGAGAGATAATTTTGGAAGATTAGAGATAATTTTGGAAGATTAGTATTGTGAAATTCTCCGGAATGGTTATTTGTTTGATCACTAATTGTAATGTTTGGAGATAATTTTGGAAGCTTAGAGATAATTCTGTGGGGATTAGAGATAATTTTGGAAGGTTTGAGACAATTTTGGAAGGTTTAGAGATAATTTTGGAAGCTTGAAGATAATTGAAGATTAGAGATAATTTTGGAAGAGTAGTATCCTGAAATTCCAAGCAAAGGCTGTCACAGTACTACTTGATTACCTCAGCAAGCAAGCTCACCATCTTCAGTAGAGATATTCCAGTATTGGCTAAATATGTCTTTCTGAACTCTAACCCGAATTAAACGCTCGATCTAATTATTCTCGCATTCTCCATCTCGTAAGAAGTGGAGACCTCTACTTTACGTTATTTTTATCATTATGAATATATAGGCTGATGGGAAGTGTGATTTTCAGTTACGACAGTTATGTATATTGCATACTCCACGTATTTTGCATTGGCATGTTTGCGTCTTATGTGTGGGTGTGAACGTAGTCTCTCTCTCTCTCTCTCTCTCTCTCTTTCTCTCTCTCTACACACACACACACACACACACACACACACACACACACACACACACACACACACATATATATAATATAATATATATATATATATATATATATATATATATAAACTTTTTGTAGTCCATATTCCGATACGGATATATCTATATATATATATATATAGGGTATATATACAATATATATATATATATATATATATATATATATATATATATATATACTTTTTGTAGGTCCCATATATGCCGCATTACGGATACATACGTATAGATATATATATATATATATATATTATATATATATATATATGTATATGAAAAATAACTGTATTCTTTATCCAGAGTCTGACAAAAACAGCCTGAAAATGCAGTTGTTAAATCTTGAAAAAAATGAAATGACTAAAATATGTAAAAAAGGAAATGACAGTATTCAATTATGGCATGGCATCTCAAATACAAAAATATAGTCGTTCGTCCTCATACATAAGGCAAACTTAAGTGTAAAAGTGGCTTTTTTCATATCAGCAAGCAATATCTCGATATATGTGGGTATGCGTTGCTCTGTCTATTATTTTTAAAACACCCACATGCACGCACATATTAGAATATGAATAGTATATATATATATATATATAATATATATATATATATTTATTATATATATATACTTGTGTGTGCGCATATATATTCGTAAATTCGTGATACATTACCATGATCGTATTTTATAACAGTGTACAGTATATGTTGAAAATATCGTGAAAACAACATAAAAATAACTTCATATTGATGTTTTCCACGTTTTTCATAGTACAGAATATCGTTGTAGTAAGGTAGTATGAAAGAAACTAAGAAACAGATTAAACGGGAAATGATCCCAGAAATAGAGGGACGCACACGTATAGGAAACAAGAAACAAATATTTAGTGCCCTGCAAATGGCAAGAACAGTGACATCATGCTGATGCAGACGACGACAATCAGGTTTCAGGTGAGCCCGAATTATAAAAAATAATGTGAGAGATGAGATGTGTAGTATTTCTGGTGATAGAAGTTCACTCTCGACGTGGTTCGGAAGTCATGTCAAGCCGTTGGTCCCGTTGCTGAATAACCACTCGTTCAATGCAACGTAAAAACAAAGAAAGAAAGAAAGATAAACTAGCTACTTATCGCTGTGTCAGATATGTCAGATGCCACTGAAAGCACTGATCCACGTCATTATTTGATGCCGTAGGGTCTTGTAGGCATACTATGGATTGGAGATTGCTCCCTGTTGAATAAAGTAAGGTGCATAGAAATTCATTATAAGAATTTAATTCAATACAGAATTTAGGCCAAAGGCCAATCACTGGGACCTACTACGGTCATTCAGAGCCGAAACGGATATTGGCAGCCAAAGCTTTGAAAGGTGTAACAGAAGAAAAGAGGATGTGGAGAGTAAGATGGAAGAAAACTTTTTAAGTAAGTTACACCTACAGCACACCGCATGAGGTGCACTGACGGCCCTACCCCCCTACGGAGGGGTTCATTATTCGGGTGAATGCATTGGTGACATGGCTGTTAAGAATCCCAATATCTCTCTCCAGGTAACAGGATGAAAACCCGGAGATGTCGCAGGCTTCTAAAACTGGAGGATAGGCGCAACATGGTGCGCCTGTGGGAGGAGGGAGTGTCGGTGCGAGACATCGCTAGACGCAGTGGATACAGCATCACCACCGTCTACAGATGGGTAGACCGATGGCAGCTAGAGGGCTCGCTGTATGATCGGCCTAGGTCTGTGAGGCCTCGTTGCTTCTTCCCAGAGCACGAGAGGTCCTCTGGCTCCCGCGTCTTCTCGGAGCACGAGAGGTCCTCTGGGTCCTGCGCCTTCTCCGAGCACGAGAGGTCCTCTGGGCAGCCGCCGGTGAATTGGCAGGCATCAGGAGGACCAATCGAGAGACCTCATCCACAGAATTACCGAGACACTCAGGTGGCAGCTCAAGACCGATGGCTTGAGCAAAGTATCTCGCAGTTCAAAGACATGCATTGGAAAATGCTCTTATTCTCGTATGTCAATCATGCCTCCTCGTAGAAAAGTAACTGTAAATATTTATGTAAAGGAGATCCATAAGTGATTCAGAAAAAGCGAATGTTTTGTAAATATTTATGTATGGGAGATCCTTAAGTGATTCAGTACAAGCGAAAGCTTGAAATTGTCTGTAAAAGGTTAAAATACAAAAGAGCCGATACCAATCTATGGTTTTCATTGTTCCAAAAATCCACGCTGGTATATCTGTCTGATATTTTGTTGCTTGTTTGTTTGTTTGTTTATATGGTGTTTTTTACGTTGCATGGAACCAGTGGTTATTCAGCAACGGGACCAACCCTGCTTTAGGTGACTTCCGAACCACGTCGAGAGTGGACTTTTATCACCAGAAATACACATCTCTAACCCCTCAGTGGAACACCCAAGAATCGAACTCGCGGCCACCGAGTTGACACGCCAACACCATACCGACCACGCCACTGAGGCTCTATTTTGGGGGATGTGATTGAAAGCTGAAGAAGTAAGTCACTGAGCGGCAGATAAGGATTCGTAATATGTCCAGACACAGTTGAGTCCAGCAACACTAAAGAGATGAATTATCGTTTTTTGAGAGAGAGAGAGAGTAGAGACGAGAGAGAGAGAGAGAGAGAAAGAGAGGAGAGAGAGCACAGTTTATAACACGGTGAAGGTGCATGGTGAGATTTAGAAATTCATCAGATAACATGGTTTTATAAGGACAATGAGGGTTTATACAAGGACAGGGTATCGCCAATCACGTGACTGATATCAATCAGTTACGTCGATAGTTGGAGAGTAAAGGCAAAACGCAATTTGTGACGAACATCGACCTAGAATAAACATGATATATATGATGCAACTGATCAAGATGTCATGTGGAACACGTTGTGGGTGTGTCGTGCACAAAAATCTGCTGAGAGCAGATAAAGTTCCTTTTATAAACTGTTCAGTGTCCCTCTTAAAAAGTTAGCAATGAAAAAAAGATATAACCCTCACCAGATTCCATGATGAATTTCAGGAGGGGAAGACCCTACCAAAGTAATAGGAACCGAAGGGGGTTTACCGAAATTGGACATCGAAAGGATAGAAGTGTTGAAGAAAATCAGTACAAGATAAAAACTTTAAAAAATGAGAAACGAAGACTATATTTTTCATCGTCAGTAAAATTGTAAAATCATACATGACACACACACACACACACACACACACACACACACACATATATATATATATATATATATATATATATATATATATATATATATATATATATATATATATATATATATCAGCAGTGGAGGGCCAGATTATAGAATTCAGGCCAAAGGCCGAGCAATGGGACCTATGCGGTCATTCAGCGCTGAAATGGAAATTGACAGTAAAAGGTTTGAAAGATGTAAACAGGAGAAAATCCTCAAAGTAGTTGCACTGTGAATCAAGTGTTAGGAGATGGTTGAAGAAAGTAAGATGGAAGAAAGATAAAAAGAAAGGAGGCACAGTAAAAGGAATGAAAGTGGTTGCAGCTAGGGGCCGAAGGCACGCTGCAAAGAACCTCAAGAAATGCCTACAGTGGCACTGCATGAGGTCCACTGACGGCACTAGCCCCCCTACAGGGAATATACCTAGAGGGATCTTATTCATTCATAAACTGATAGAGATGCTGTTTGAGGCGTGCTTTGTAAGAAATGATGCAAAACTTAACTAGAAGGAAAACAAAGAACAGAAGACCTAGGTATAAAAACTCTTCGTGAATGGATGGATGATGTTTGCAGGTACAGCAGTTGATTCGTGCGAATCTCTATAGTTATTTCCAAACCGGGCAGCGGTTCGATCCTGCAAGGGACGAAGCACTTGGGTATAAGGATTTGGTTATTATGCGATATTTATGGCTTAATATTTGTGAACATAAAAAGTAAGTCACGTGAGAATAAGTGACGCTCAGTACAGAACAATTATTTCTAATAATATATAGCGTGTTTTTTTTTTAATTTTCGTTCATTTTGGTTAAGTAAATTGAATACGTAGGCTATGAGTGAAAGTACTGAAAATGTGTTTGTTTGTATGGTATTTTTACGTTGCATGGAACCAGTGTTTATTCAGTAATTCAGTAACGGGACCAACGGCTTTACGTGGCTTCCGAACCACGTCGAGAGTGAACTTCTGTCACCAGAGATACACATCTCTCACTCCTCGGTGGAATGCCCGAGAATCGAACTCGCGGCCACCGGGGCGGCAGGCCAAGACCATACGCCACTTGGGCGCTCCTTCGACTGGTTTGAGCTCATTTGAAGTTAAAAGGATTTAAACATTTAAATTACAAAAATCTAATTTTATAGTCATTAGGATTGACTATGCTGAGAACAATTTTTTATTTACTGAAAACGTGTTAAAAGACATCACTCAGTTGAAATATAAAAATTAATAATAAAAAAAACACACATACACACATGGCAGATAAGTCCAAATTAAAAATGGAAATCAGAATTGAAACAGCTAATATCGAAAAGATTTTTTGCCCTTACCTATGTAGTTGTTTTATTGCGAGAAAAAATTCATCAATTTTATTAGATACTTGATAAACTTGACATAGTTAAGATGAGAAATCAATACTTCACCTAGTCGAGGTAGGCTACACCTTTCATGTTAACCCTGCATCAATTATACTTTCAATAAACATTAGGGCAATTCCATTAAGTCTAAAAACTATACTCTGTTTTTTTCCATCTGCCCACCTACCTGTAGTGTTTGTGTATGGTAACACTGCCTCCCAGGCTTTAGATAGTTACGCTATTTGTATGTTTTAGGTAAATAAAAGGATATTTGGGTGTACATTTGCAACTGAAAAGTTTTAATAATTTACTGTATGCGAATTACACAGTTAATATTCGAAATAGGATATTGTTATTATTGTTGAATGTAAGCTGAATGTAACTATCTAAAGCCCGGGACGCAGTGTTACCATACGCAAACACCACAGGCCGGTGGACAAATGGAAAAAAACCGAGTATAGTCATCTTTCCTTCGTGCAGAAGAGGATATATTTCGAAGACAGAGACTGAAGGTTATGGTAATAATAATTTTTTCTCTCCTGAATCCTGGAACTACTTAGAGAGAAAATGTCTGTAAGACCTGCTTGTCAACTTAGTAGCAAAAGTTCGCTCCAAGCTGCTGCCAATAACAAGAGGAATTTATTTTTTGTGGAGTAGAAATTCATTTCTCGATATAATAAGGTTCGGATCCCACAATAATAAGCTGTAGGTCCAGTTGCTAAGTAACCTACTGGTTCTTAGCCACGAAAAAAAGAAAAGAAAAGAAAAAATTCTAATCCTTCGGCCCAGCCCTTAGAGAGCTGTTAATCAGCTCAGTGGTCTGGTTAAACTAGGCCCAGCCCTAGGAAGAGCTGTTAATCAGCTCAGTGGTCTGGTTAAACTAAGATATATAAACTCTTTTTCTTCCAGAATTTCAGAGACCAAAGTGCCCAGATGTCCTCTCAGTGGGCGTCACCTGATTGTGGCGGCAGAAAAGTGGAGCCCTTGGATTAATTTCCACGAGGAGCCGGACGGCTCCCTGACTAAGTCGGGAATCGTCATAGACTTCTTCAACACCATCGCCGAGAAGCTGAACTTTACGTAAGACTCTCATCATCTGTTAGAATACATTTGCTTTTGTTTCTGCCGTTACTATTAAAAGCACAGATGCATATTTTTCTCCACACATTTGATTGGTCAGAATTAGGGTAGTTTTATTAATCTCAATAGATTAATAGTTTTCTTTTCTCTTTTCTTTTTAAGGTATTCTGTGAGGAGACCACCTGACGTGGAGTGGGGGAGAACTGCCCAATGGATCCTTCACTGGCATGATAGGAATGTGTCAAAGACATGTAGGAGCAAAGGATTTTTTTTTCAAAAAGTTTTCACACAGATGTATATTTTATATATATATATAGTACATATATATTATAATATAAATCATATATATATATTATATATGCATGTACAACGTGGACAAGTGTTTTTGTGTAATATTACAAGCATGGAACGTGAGGAATGTAACGCTGCATGTCTTTGAAAATGTGTAGCAATTATGACGAACATATTACTGTTTCGATATGCGTCACGAGATCAATATATTCAAACGATTTTCTTTCCTTAGCGGAGAGTTTGACACAAAAAGCTGTACCAATCTATATTAAGAATTCGGGGTACTATTTGGAATGGACATCTCACATGTTTCACACTGAATTGTCTCTTTGCTGTAGTTTCATGCTTGTTAAATTTGTGATTTGGGGTAAAGTCCCCCTTCTATCAACTATTTAGATTAGTTAAGTTCCCCTTTTATCAAACATTTGGATTAGTTAAATTCCCCTTTTATCAAACATTTGGATTAGTTATTAAGTCACCGTTTTATCAAATATTTGGATTAGTAAGTCTCCCTTTTATCAAATATTTGAATTAGTAAGTCCCCCTTTTATCAACTATTTGGATTAGTTAAGTTCCCCTTTTATCAAATATTTGGATTAGTTAAGTTCCCCTTTTATCAACAAATATTTGGATAGTTAAGTTCCCCCTAAATCGAAATTATGTTTTGGATTAGTTAAGTTCCCCTTTTATCAAATACTTGAATTAGTAAGTCCCCCTTTTATCAACTATTTGGATTAGTAAGTCCCCCTTTTATCAAATATTTGGATTACTAAGTTCCCCTTTTATCAAATATTTGGATTACTAAGTTCCCCTTTTATCAAATATTTGGATTAGTAAGTCCCCCTTTTGTCAATATTTGGATTAGCAAGTCCCCTTTTATCAAATATTTGGATTAGTAAGTCACCCTTTTATCAAACATTTGGGTCAGAATGTCAGCCTTCTTCACAATGCATTATATATGTTTCTGTGGGATACATAAGGTATCATGTTACCCTTTCTTTTTAAAATTACCAGTTACCCGAAGATTACTTTAACGTTTCACTTTCCACAGGAAGTGGACATGGCTCTCGGCCCTTTTGTGATGTCCTGGGATCGCTACCAAGCAGCAGATTACTCCACAACCATTTACTTCGATCAATACGGCATACTGTTACCTCGTCCCCGCCACGAAGTGGATTTATCAGGTGTTACTAAACCTCTGGCTTGGCAAGTAGGTCCTACAGACGATTAATGGTAACTGGATTTGCAACTTGGTAATGTGCAAGACACTTTTTTTTTTCATGTCGATTAGCAGATGAGGATTTTCAGCTGGGTCCAGTTGAAAGTTAGTCAGATTTCACTATTTTTTTTTTTTTTTTTTTGGCGGGGAGGGGTTTTAAACTTAAGTCTATATATCTATCCATATATTCTTTCAGTGGCTCCCTTCCCCTTCCTTCCCCCTCTCTGAGAAACTATGCAACTCGGAAATAAGTTCCTGAATCGTACACTACAGCTTAAACTGGCAGCTGATAATAACTATGACCATTATCTACAAAAATATACCCACTATTTCGACGCTTATCTTCCCTGACTGAAATCTTGGTCGTCTGATCGGGATATCTTCTGGTAGAGACCCCCTATGATGTGCAAAATCCATTCAATACCATTTTGTGTGATCAGTTCAATCATTTGAAGAATAGAAAATTATATAACCATTGGAAGAAGACAGACAAATAAATAAAATTCTTTGTATCAGAGGGGTCCTCTCATTTTTACAGGCAATTCAGTAAGTTTCTCTGCGTAGATCTGTTTTTAAACCATAGATTTAAAAAGATTGTTTAATGTTGTTCTATTTTCATAGCAATAGCTTCATTAATTTAAAAATACTCATTCAGTAAGTTTCTCTGCGTAGCATCTGCTTTTAAACCATGGATTTAAAAATTGGTTTACTGTTGTTCTATTTTCATAGCAATAGCTTCATTATTTTAAAAATACTCATGGTAGCATAAGTCTTTAAAGGAGAAACAGTTCCACAGTTATGTATAGATACATTTATTTTTAGAATAAATCTCTACAGAGAACCTTCGGGAATCTGTAGAAATTTATTTCTAAATAAATATTCCCATTCATAACTGGGCTTGTTTCTACAATCACATCATTCTTTATACGCTGTTTATATTGTCAGATGTGGGATAGAACTTCATTGGAAGAGTGGGTTGCGTACTCGCCTATCAATCTGGTAGCCCGAGTTTGCTCCCAACTACTGCCAATGTAGAACCAGAGGAACTGATTTCTGGTGACTAGAAATTTAATTTCTCGATATAATGTGGTTCGGATCCCACAATAATAATAAGCTGCTAGATCCCGTAGCTGAGCAAACCAATTGGTTCCTAGCCACGTAAATTAAAAATCCTTAAAAATTTTTTCCAATCCTTCGGGCCAGCCCCAGGGAAATTGTTAATCAGCTCAGTGGTCTGGTTAAACCAAGAATTTTTTTTTTCATCAGGTGTGGGTGACGTTGGTCTCTGCGATGTGCGCCAGTATGTTCATTGGCTCTTTCATGAAGCTCATAATCAGAAGGATTCACGGACGCGATTCTTCGGAGGTAATTAATCTCTCTTGGATCACCAAAGTCATGTTGACTGAAAGTAAGTCAACCACCACAGACCAAAACCTTATAACTTGAATTCGCTTTTGGGGTGGGGGGAGGGATTATAATAATCCCAGTAACAGTAATAGATGGGCACATCAAAATAAGCTTTGGATACTTGGACCAAACAGAAATAAAATCTTGGCAGTATTTTGAGACTAACGCTATTTTCTTGTATACGAATCACACTTAAGACTGAAGTAAATGAGGTAGAATGATGAAGGCAAAGTAAAATTCGGATAATAATGCTGGTGCTTTCCAATGATAAATTCGCGATGACGCAAGTGTTCAAACTCTGACAATGAACATCGATTCCAATTCGCAGCGGTGCAAACACTGCCAGAATCAGACTCCAGCCGCCTGTTTCTCATGACGTGGATGGTTGTCGGGTTCATCATTCAGGCCGCTTATGGAGGCGTTCTGACCTCCCTGATAACCGTTCCCAAGGTCACGACCCCTGTTGATTCACTGCAGGATCTCGTTTCATATGGGAAGTTCCCTTGGATCATTGAGGTTGGGTCTTACCTACACAACACGTTTATGGTAATTTTGGGTTACCTTTCTCTTATAAGTGTAAGGTCTGCATGCGGAACTTACAACCTCAAGCTTTTAGCTAGGGTAGTGCAAGGCTCGTATGCGGAACTACAACCGTATGCAGAACTTACAACCTTAAGCTTTGAGCTAGTGTAAGTATAAGTGCAAGGTCCGTATGCAGAACTTACAACCTCAAGCTTTTAGCTAGTGTAAGTGTAAGTCCGTATGCAGAACTTACAATCTTAAGCTTTTAGCTAGTGTGAGTATAAGTGCAAGATCCATATGCAGAACTTACAACCTTAAGCTTTGAGCTAGTGTAAGTGTAAGTCCGTATGCAGAACTTACAATCTTAAGCTTTTAGCTAGTGTAAGTATAAGTGCAAAGTCCGTATGCAGAACTTACAACCTTAAGCTTTAAGCTAGTGTAAGTGTAGGTCCGTATGCAGAACTTACAACCTTAAGCTTTTAGCTAGTGTAAGTATAAGTGCAAGGTCCGTATGCAGAACTTACAACCTTAAACTTTGAGCTAGTGTAAGAGTAAGGTCCGTATGCGGAACTTACAACCTTAAGCTTTTATCTAGTGTAAGTGTAAGGACTGCATGCAGAGCTTACAAGCTCAAGCTTTTAGCTAGTGTAAGTGTAAGGTCCGTATGTGGAACCTACAACCTTAAGATTTAGCTAGTGTTGGTGTAAAGTCCGTATGCAGAACTTACAACCTTAAGCTTTAATCTAGTGTAAGTGTAAGGTCTGCATGCAGAATTTACAACCTTAAGCTTTTAGCTAGTGTAAGTGGTAGGTCCGTATGTGGAACCTACAACCTTAAGCTTTTAGCTAGTGTAAGTGTAAGGCTCGTATGCGGAACTTATAACCTTAAGATTTAGCTAATGTAAGTGTAAGGTCCATATGAGGAACTTACAATCTTAAGCTTTTAGCTAGTGTAAGTGTAAGGTCCGTATGCAGAACTTACAACCTTAAGCTTTGAGCTAGTGTAAGTGTAAGGTCTGTATGCGGAACT
The DNA here is from genome assembly GCF_015104395.2 of Macrobrachium nipponense. Taxonomy (NCBI): domain Eukaryota; kingdom Metazoa; phylum Arthropoda; class Malacostraca; order Decapoda; family Palaemonidae; genus Macrobrachium; species Macrobrachium nipponense. The sequence continues at coordinate 42,193,969 of NC_061099.1, read as the reverse complement.
TACAACCTTAAGCTTTTAGCTAGTGTAAGTATAAGTGTAAGGTCCGTATGAAGAACTTACAATCTTAAGCTTTTAGATAGTGTAAGTGTAAGGTTTGTATGTGGAACTTACAACCTTAAGCTTTGAGCTAGTGTAATTGTGAGGTCTGCATGCAGAAACTTACAAATTTAAGCTTTGAGCTAGTGTCAGTGTAAGGTCTGTACGAGGAACTTACAACCTTGAGCTTTTAGCTAGTGTAAGTGTAAGGTCCGTTTGCGGAACTTACAACCTTAAGCTTTTACCTGATGTTAGTGTTAGGTCCGTATGCAGAACTTACAATTCTTAAGCTTTAAGCTAAATCAACTTACAAATATCTCTCAACGCCAACAATAATTCCCCCATTCCAGAAAGCCGAGAGCGGCCTCTACAAAGAGGTCCTCCGAGGAGTGACCATCGTCGACGACTTTTACTCCCTTCGCGAGAGGGTGAAGAAGGAACACATCGCTGTACTGGTTCCTATTACCAACATGAAAAAGGTTTGATTCAGGCAAGGGTAAAGGTTATGTTAAAATACAAGCCCTGGGCCATGACAAGTATGCACAAGTAGTACGTTTAATACAGGCGTGGCACTACATTGTAAAATAAATGTGCTGTAATTTTAAGGCTAGCACAATTCATGTTCTGATGTTTTTAATTCATTCAGGGAGGTTCTTTTACAGCTTTACCTTACAATCTTCCATTTCTGAGATATTGTAACGTTTCCAGTGTTACTACGGTATCTTGACTTATTGGTCTTAGTGATTGAGGCTGGTTTTATCACTTCTCACTTTAGTCTAGGCATTCTTAAAGACAGTCAATCTAATCCGTTTCCAAACCCGGAAACCACGACCAAAATGTTCGTCAACTAAGTTTGAACTAAACAGAAAATTGCACAAACTGGTTAATCACATGCTCGAGGTTTATTCATTACCCTTTGAGGCCTACTAATTCTAGAGTTCGTTAAAAGCAGTTCACTTTCCATCCATGAAGCAGCTTAATTCGATGTCCATAAAAACGGCCTTCTTTAGTCTTGAAGCCTCTTGATCTATGATCTCAACTCTAAATTAAAGTAACATAGCATCTCTATAAGGATGTTTTCGATATCTGTCGACGTAAGAACACTAAAAATGTGTTTGTTTGTTTGTATGGGGTTTTTACGTTGCATGGAACCAGTGGTTATTCAGCAACGGAAACCAGCGGCTTTACGTGACTTCCGAATCACGTCGAGAGTGAACTTCTATCACCAGAAATACTCATCTCTAACCCCTCTCACAATGGAATGCCCGAAAATCGAACTAGCGTCCACCGAGGTGGCAGGCTTAGACCAAACTGACCACGCCACTGAGGCGTTCACTGAAAATTAGCTCATTTAGCATAGAGATAAGGAGAAGCAGAGGAAGTATGCCTAATCCTCGAAATGCGATTTTTTTTCTTAAGTACTTGAGACATGAGGTCGAAAGATGCAGTTGACCTTTGTTTTTATACGTGATCCGTGAGACATACTCATTAATGCCTTAGATTTTTAGAATAGCTCTTCAAAATAATGCCATCTGAATCTTTGGAGACCTGAAAACAATGATATTATTGTAGCGCTTTGGTCTATCAAACAAGGAGAAAGATACTTCTGAATGATTCTTCGTTTGTCATTCTCTTTAGGATCGATATTCCTAAGCCCTCTTTCCATATCAAACGAAGTTATGGTTAACTATTTTCGTCAAAACTCGAGTCCACTACAGTGCTGTTTCTTAAGTCTTAATTCAACTGTTTCTCCCTCAGGTGATAAGCGACGATTACAGTGCAACGGGACAATGCAACTTCTACATTGCAAGAGAGGCCATCCTTTCAGCACCTTTCGCCCTGGCTTTCCCTAAAGGCAGCAAACTTATTCCCCTCTTCGACAAATGGTTAATATCAACTCTTTCTCGCTTTTGTAGATCAGCTTACAGCTCTTCAAGTGAAACTTTCACCTCTTATTCATTCATGTGAACTTCGAAAGAATTTTAAGTCAATAAAACCTTGAGACATGAAGTCTTGTCTAGGCATTTCTAGATAAAGTTGCTTATAAGACCTGCACTGTTCTTGAGAATACCACGGAACCTTTGTCGAATCAGGTTGAAAATAAAGCATATATTCATTCAAATGCTTATCTTTCCCTTCTTCGCAGGTTGTATTTATTGAAAGAATCAGGGAAAATCAGCAATAGTATCCTGGCCGAGACGACGAACGCCACGGCTTGTCTCGTAAGGCCTGGGAGCGAAGTTGGAGAAGGGCTCAAGGCTTTTTCGGTGATGGATTTATCTGGAATTTTCCTCATCTTTGCTGTTGGTAAGACACGATAATAATTATCTTCAAATTTCCGCGTTCTGATTGTCAGTCTTGGGGGCACCTTATTCGTCTAATATATTCTTAATACGCTGGACCGTGTTCTGATTGCCAGTCTTATAGGCACGTTATTCGTCAAATATATTGTCAGTCTTGAAGGCACGTTATTCGTCTAATAATTCTTAATAATACACTGGCACCATCACTGGAAAATGTTAGTAATTTGCAATCCTCTTTTGCTTTTATAACTGCTGTGGACAACGAATGTTTAATTCATACAGAAAATAAACTTATTAAGCCGCACTGTTATTGTACTCGAAGTTCACCCTCGATGTTCGCCCTTAAAGGACTTATATTGCTTAAACACGATGTTATTTTATAAGGTTATTCCGTTATTGTGCGAAGTCTAGAACTTATGCGTATTAGTTTGTGGGACATACAGTTTGATTGCAAACTATTTAAAGAAAAACCTATGTAAATGACTTTGTAGAAAATAGCTGTCATCAGCAGACATCAATGTCGAGTTTACGTTCTTTAATATTACTAAATTGGCAGTGTTCATTTTTGCTATGGTATTTTTTATTCCTTTTAGTCACTCGGTAAATTGACAATGACCTCTTTTCACATCCGCAGGTACAGGAATCAGCCTTCTTGTTTTACTGGTGGAAGTTATCATCAGTAAGTCTTGATGATGCAACGTACGAACACAACGACTTCTGAACTGGATAATCATTAAGAGACTTGATCAGGACGCATGGAAACTGAAGACGCTACAACTTCTTATTAATAAGGAATTTATACAGTGGGAATCTGCACGAACATAAAAAAAATAGTTTAAATATTGCTGAGGGAAAATACTGCTCACGTATAAAGTTTATTTTCCTGATAGCGACGCTTAAATAAATAAATATACGCATATGCTACGATTTGTTTTAGCCCTTTTCTTCCACATTATGTTTTCGCATCCTTCCTTTTACCTTTATATTCGTGAGACTTTTCTCCATTACCAAAAACGCCAAAATATATGCTGAATACATTGTTCCAGAATCTCATCACACAAACCCATCCCCCCAAAAAAGAAAATGCTGTTTATATTTCAATTATATTTGTTTGTTTGTATGGTGTTTTTACGTTGCATGGGACTAGTGGTTATTCAGCAACGGGACCAACGGCTTTACGTGACATTCCGAACCACGTCGAGTGAACTTCTATCACCAGAAATACACATCTGTAACCCCTCAGTGGAATGCCCGAGAATCAAACTCGCAGCCACCGAGGTGGTACACCAATGTCATACCGACCACGCCACTGAGGCGCTTATTTCAATTATAATCTCTACGAATCTAGAAAATTTGAGGACAAAATGATTTAGTAAGATATACAAACTTGGTCCCGGGATATTAACAAAGAATTTCTAAAGAGAAAGCTAATAAAAGCATAGACATTGTGTTAGTATCTCATCGACCCTGAAATATCGGACGGAGTCGGAGAGATGAATAGCGATCTCAATAGTTTAAAAGAAAACTTAAAAGCAGATAACAGAAGTAAACGACAAAGGAAATGCGGTGGGTGGTGAGATTAAGAAGCAGGCGTGTGTATCAGAGGTTTATAATGGTACAGCCGTGTCATAAATTTGAAAGTACAAGGAAGGGGTAACAAGTCGTGCAAAATAGACCCATTGAGGGCCAACTCTAAAACGGACAGAGATGCTGTGTGGGTGTGTGCTAAGGTTGTATGATGCACAATTTGGTTAGGTCTAAAGGGCCCCCATACACTGAACGATTGTCTGTATCGTTCACAAAAACACTGTGTATGGGCTTGTCTGAATGCAAAAGTGGGCGGTGTTTCACGGTCTTAAAGGCCTGTCCACCCGACCGGGCCTGATCGGCGACTTCCCCTCTCTAACGGGCAAACACCGTCAAATTGCCCCTATGGGTCTTGTAGCAAAATCATCATGGTGGTGCCCGATGGCTTGAGCTTCGACCCTGGCAGACGTACGTTAACCATATACATTTTTTTTATTGAGCCATTCTTTGCACCATATTATCTTCTTTTTCTTCTTTTTCATCACACACAAAGCAATTATCATGTTACACAATACCTTCTTTGTGGTAGGCACTATGTTTATCAGGCTGCACTGAACACACTACTGGCATCGTCGGGCAGGCCCACCTCTCGCGTGTGGACAACATTCACGGGTAGTCCTGCCAGAATTTGCCCATCAACCCCGGAGCACGCCAATCAGGCCCACTCGTGTGGACAGGCCTTTACCGATCTTGGCGGGAATCTGTCACGACCAGGTTGCTGGCTTGCAACTCAAGTCTGTCATACACAGGTCGTTCAATGTGTGGGTTTGTCTGCCGATATAACGCTATCGCGCGTGTCTCTTCTAGAGATGATGCCATTATGACTTCTCGAGACAAAATCTTTGTTCAGACTGAATTCGGTGCGGAGATCGTTCGTACTGTCTGAATAATGTGTGTTTGTCAGACAATCGTTCAGACAATCGTCCAGTGTATGGGGTCCTTAAGACAAGACTGAGTTGTATTTATATGGAGACATAGGCGAGGAATTTGTAGGATATGAAAAGTGGTCTCGAATGGATAAGGAGATGCTGATGTTTACGGATGGAGCCGTTGATTAGGAACTGTGCAGAGACATGACTGACACTAGCTAAAGAGTCTGAAAGATACTACAAGAGGCAGAAATCTAAAGCAAATGTGAGTCAAAGTTAGGTTAAGCCAGGAAGGTGAAACGTCACATGCTGATACGAATAGTGGAAGACTGCAAGCAACTGAATTGCATTGATATATTTGGAGTAAATGACGGTAGGACGAGTGACGAGGAAGTTACAAAACAGACGAGGAAAGGAATGTAGGTTAATGTACCCAAATTTGAAAAAGAAGAGGAGTTTCTCTGGAAACCAAACTGGAAACATATGAAGAGGCTGTCGAAGTGACGCAAATTCATGGAAATACAGATTTTGAAAGCCTATCAAAGGAAAAAGATTGAAGCAGCTGAGATGAATTACTGATAGAATATTTGTGAAAAGAGAATTACTGAGGGACAAGAGTCGTCACGAAGGAATCATAGAAGTAGGTGAAAGGAGCTCTGAAGGATGACGTTTGGGAGAAAATAGTTGGTAATTTGCAAGTGGTAGGAGTCAAGGTATATAGAATATACCTTGGTAGGAGTAAGCAGGAAGAAAGCATGGGAATTGCTGGACAGATGAAATGGAACCGGTACAGCAATAGCGGGGACTTGATACCCTAGAAGCGGTTACGGGCTGCTCTATGAGCAAGAGCCCGTGCTGGCATAAGGTGAGCTTTATCCAAAACAACATAGCAGCAAGAGTGAGTCAGTGCAAAATATAAGCAAAGCTCTTGTAGGCGGTACGGCAAATAGCCGATGAGCAATTTGAAATTCGATGCTAGCAAAGTTTTGGTAGTATCCTGTATAAAGGGTTAATCCAGATTTAGCAGCTAAATCAGGAGTATGACACTTTACAGTTTAACACTTCGATCTAGGACAACCTATTATGAGAGGAAAATGCTTACTGAATAGGATCTGTATTCAAAATCGAAATCTGCCCATCTCCACCATGAAAGCCAATTGGTAAAAAGTCACTGTCTATCCCGGTTTCTAAACCAGGCAATGGTTCGAATCCTGAGGAGACGAACAACTAATCAACTATTATTTTTTGGGGGGGAAGAGGGTGGGGGGGGGGGGGGGGGGGGGGGGGGCAGTTATTTCCAAGGTATAGTGAACTGGATGTTAAACGATGTTTGTGGTTTATTATTTGTGAACACGTAAAAGTCCTGCATTTCAAAATGATAGAAAATTCACGCATAACCTGAATTCGATTGGCAGAGGTTGATATATAAACTCATACCTCTCTTGTTAGCTGTGCGGTAAAAGTCACTGTCTAGCTATTTCTAAACCAGGCAACGGTTCGAATCCTGCTGGCAGGAGAAGGCACTTATCAAAATTATTATTCCTCTTGGGTGTAAGTTATTCCCAAGGCACCGTGGATTGGATATTAAACAAATATTTTGTCGGTTAATATTTGTGGCCATAAGGGTCATGTGTGTTTAAGTGACAACAGTATGTAATATATATATGTATGTATATATATATATATATACTATATATATATATATATATATATATATATATATATATATATATATATATATATATATATATATATAGTATATATATATATATATATATATATATGATATATATATATATATATATATATATATATATATATATATATATATATATATAACATATATAAATTTATATTTATGCATATATAGTTGTGTATGTATGAGCGCGCGGGGACACGCTAATGGCAAAAAAGTAATTCACATAAACAAGGCTTCACGTTCGGTAATAAACGTTAAAAACATCCCACCCATTGCTTGCTAGCCATTCCTTTTATAGTCGTTACCCTGCATCTCATTATTTACCCGGCAAACTGATAAAAAAAACAATAATTAATGTTGACAAGACTCGAAGAAACGCATTATTGATTCTGGTGTCAACATCTCCTTGCTGCTTCATTTTGAGATCGAGAATTTGCTTTCATTCCGTCATTCTCGTCTCGGCTAGAGAATTGAGAGGTAGTGCATTTCCGGGTGTCTTTTTAAAAGTTGCACATCATTCTTGATTGGTTTCTGGTAAGTATATATATTTTCTTTAAGCGTCATGCATTTAAATTCTTATACAAATAAAGGAGACGTAAGCCTTAACGCATATATATTGAAATCGCACGTTGCTCTCACTCATAGTTTGCATATTGTGCATCAATGAAAACATAAATGAAATTAATACCTAGGATGGGAGAAACTATAATGGGAAAGGCAGACTCTGGGTTCATTTACAAATTCAGGAGGGAATTTTGAGTTCAAATGGACAATAATAACTCTGCCTCTCTTAGACGGGTTTTGTTTGTTTGTTTGTATAGTGTTTTTACGTTGCATGGAACCAATGGTTATTCAGCAATGGGACCAACGGCTTTAGGTGACTTCCGAACCACGTCGAGAGTGAACTTCTATCACCTGAAATACATATCTCTGTCCCCTCCACCGAGGTGGCAGGCAAACCATACCAACCACGCCATTGAGGCGAGATTAGACTGGTTTTGAATTCTTTATGTACCCATGAATGAATGCAAACTTCTTGAAAATTTAATTTACTAAACCTGATTTCCGGTTTTACTTTGTCGGTAAAATGAAGTACGCGGAACAATGGTAATATATATACTCAATCGAAAATATATGTTACAAGGCATCACTAAGTGGCTAAAATGTTACAAGGCATCGCATAAGTTGTTAAAAATGTTACAAGGCAGGCACGCTAAGTTGTTAAAATGTTACAAGGCTCACTAAAGTTGGTTAAAATGTTACAAGCATCGCTAAGTTGTTAAAATGTTACAAATGCATTCGGCTATAATTGTTTAAAATGTTACAAGCATCGTAAGTTGTTAAAAATGTTCCTAGCAAATTCGCTTAAGTTTTGTTAAAATGTTTACAGGCATCGCTAAGTTTGTTTAAAATGTTACAAGGCGGCGCTAAGTTGTTAAAATGTTACAAGGCATCGCTACGAGATTTGTTAAAATTGTGACGAGGCATCGCTAATTGTTAAAAATGTTACAGCATCGCTAAGTTGTTAAAAGTTACGAGCATCGCTAGTTGTTAAAACTGTTACAAGGCATCGCTAAGTTGTTAAAATGTTACAAGGCATCGCTAAGTTGTTAAAATGTTACGAGGCATAAA